>NC_048230.1:6126385-6150054 GCF_002007445.2 Ailuropoda melanoleuca
CCGCCCGGCAGGGGCCCCGCCGGCGCCAGCCCCCCTAACCCCCGGCCCGAGCGGGCGCCCCAACCCCCCGGACTCCCCTCCCCCCACCCTGGGCTCCGCGGCCCGGTCGGACTCCCGCTTTCCCCCACAGCGGCCTCGGCGGCGAGCGTCACGCGGCACGCCCAGGGTGGCTTCCCTGCCCACCTTCCCTCCCCCGCAGTGCGGGTCTCTCGGATGGGGGTGAGAACCCACCCGATGTTTGGGGGGGCAGGAGCTGTCAGAACCCGGCCTCGGGACGCCCGACCGCCCTCCCTCCCCTGCGGAGACCAGGCCGCCCGGGTCTGTGGGAACGGAATTCCAGGACTGGGGAGGGGGGGCGTGCGCCCCACTGGGCCTCAAAGAGGGGGTGGAGGGGCCAACAAGGGGCGCTCTGCCGCCTGACTGCACCCATCCTGCACACAGAAGGAGGATGACACCTGGTGACCCCTCATTCGGGCTCCGGTGGGCAGGCCCGGCTGGCAGCTGGCTGTGTTAGCTGCGGCAGGCCCGCCAGAGCCAAGCTTGCAGAGGGCAGCAGAGCAGTGTCTCCTGGGGTAGGCCCGCGTCTATTTGGGGAAAGCAGGAGTTCTGTTGGTTGTTAGCAGGGCAAGAATCAGAGGGTGGGTGTTGCCAGCGGCGTGGGCAGAGAAATATCAATAAATGCCCCCTCGACCAGTGTCCTCTCATGCCATGGGTACAGGGACTGGTGACTGTGTCTGGGAGGGAGGGCAGGGCACCCAACCTCCTGTCACTGCCCACTCGGACATGCTTAGGGTTTTCTCCTAGAAACAGAAGCCCTGCCTAGTGAGTTTCCAAGGCCACTTAAGGCGTCAGGCTCTGCACGGGGAGCATGGGGGCCAAGGGCCTCAGGTGGGCCACTGGCTGGCATTCTGTTCTTGGGGCACCTGAGGCCCAGTCTTTGGGAGAAGCCAGGACGTGATTAGGTTGGACCCATGCATCTCTGTCACCTGGCAAAGGGGAGATGATAGATAATCATCTCTCCATAGCACCGGACATGGCCAGGATTTGGGGGCAGAAGGTGGAAGAGGATGAGGCAGGTTGAAGTTTGAGAACCCAGGTACCCCATCCCTGCAAGCTCAGTGCTGTGGTTCCTGTCGGACCCCACATTTCCTGCAGCCATCATGACCCTTCTCCTTCCCCAAAAGCCAGCCAAGCTCCTCACCCTTACCAGTGGCTCCCTCTGAGGCCAGCATGGGGGGAGCCCCAGCACCCCTCTCAGGACACAGCACATGGGGCGAAGCATCTGCCTGGCTCTGCTGGAACCTGGAGTTCCAGAACAGCAAAGCGGTCCTCCCGGCAATCTGCACAGGAGGCCACCTGAGCCACCAGCAGGCATCACCACCTTACCCCCAAGCTGGACAGCTGCTGTTGTCGAACCTTCTCCCTCCTGCACTCTTAGAGCCAAACCCACTTGTCATATAGTCATCGCGGTTCTGCACAGGGACTCACATGGGTCTCTCTTCTCTGTGGCAGCCTTTAAATATTTGAAAAGAGCTCTCCTGCCCTCTTCACTCCCTCCTATCCACTCCTTCCCGTCTCTACTCCTCCAGGTCGAATACCCCCTGTTCCTGAAGCGCAGCCATTTCCATATGATCTGGCAGGGGCTAAATCTGTAGCTTATGGCCCTGGAGCTGCCATCAACACATGTGTGACTCAGTTTTCGAGGTAATAACACGGAGGCCCTTGGGTTCAGGAGACCCCCAGGACTGCTCCGACCCCAGCATCAGACACAAATGCAGGTGGTTCAGGGTGAGGCTTCCTTTTGCTTGGTGGACCACACTGTCCATTCATATTGACTTCCTGCCCCCCCCAAGCCCCCAGGGGCCTTTCTTAGAAATCTCTGCCAAACCAGGATTCCCCTCAATCCTGGAGAAGGGTCAGCGATTTCCTTCTTTTTACAGAATAATCTTATATTATTACAGAAGCAGTTTATATGCACTGTAGGAAATTAGAAACTTGGGCAAGCAAGCATAAAAGTATTGCGTTCCCATCTCCCAGGCAGCTTGGCTGTGACACCTTGGTCACATCTTTCCAGCCGTTTCTATGCTTATATGCAGATTTCCCTCATAAAATGAGATCATGCTGTGCATACTGTTTGGTAACCTGATTTTTTTTTCCAGTAAATGATCAGCACTTTCTGCTTCAGTAAATTTTCATCTCATTTAATATGCAGGCCTTATTCACATTTCCTTGTCTGGCCCCAAAATGTCGATTTTTACTGGTCTGTTTAAACCAGTTTCCTCTCTAGAACTGTATGATGGATCGGTTGTTGTGACCCTTAGGTCTCTCTACTCTAATGCAATTCCTTTTTTAAAAATTTTTTAGAAATAATCTTGACTTGTTGAAAAGATCAGGCCTCTTGTCTGTCAGTGATTTCTTGAATCAAAACCTGTTACTTGGCCCTTATTCCTATTAAATTTCATCTTGTTCATTTCATCCCATTGTAATAGACAGTAGAGAGACTTTAAAATCCTACCTCTGACACTCTCAAATGCTGTGCTGTCTGCAGGTTGGAGAAGCAGGTGCTTTATGTCTGAATCTCAGGCTGATCGTAAACACAGGGCAGGACCACGGACAGGGCCTAGTAGGGGCCGTTCTACTCACACTGTGTTGTCCATTGGGACCCACAAACATTTTGCTTCTCTACTCACTACAATGGAGGAAAGTCATTTCTCCCCAGGTAGGGATCCCTTCAAAATTCTATGTGCTTGGACAGTTTCTGTTTCATTTGTTCAAAAATCAGGTGGAGACCCTGATTCCCCAACCCACTGGTGCTCGAGGGTGGATAACAGTTGTTCGTTAGATATGAGGTTCAGTGAACCTCTCAGAGCTGGTTACCCACATTTTACCAACTACCCCCCAGAACACCAGGGGTGCCAGAATCCTTTGCGCACATCAAAATATACCAGGTTGCAAAGAATAAAATAAATAATCATGAGGCCATACTAATATAAGTAAATGATTGAATGAATTGAATAGATTAATACTAGGAGAATTTCCATGCAGGAAAAATCACCTATGCAGATAATTCCCCATCAAGGAGGTCGAGCATAACTCCCCACCCCGTAAGTGACGTGTCAAGTGTGCATAGTGACTGCTGTCTAAAGAGCACAGTATGGAAAGGGGGGAGGAGTGACTTTCCAGCAGAGAAGCCTGAGAAGCACTGTCTCAGCCACATAATCAAAGTCGACATCAACAGTGATAAGTCAGGAAGACAGTGTGTACCCTTGATGGGATGTTGTAAGTGGCACTTTAGCTCCGTGGTCTCCCTCCCCAAACCCATAACCCCAGTCTAGTCACAAGGAAAGTATCAGACAAACCCCAGCTGAGGGATATTCTGTAAAACACCTGATTAGTATTCCTCGAATTTGTCAAGGTCAAATTTGTCAAGGAAAGTCTGAGAAACTGTCACAGCCGCAGATCCTAAGGAGACATAACAAAACGTAATGTAGATGGGATCCTGGAACAAGGATAGGCATTAGGTAGAAACTAAGGAAGTCGGAATAAAGTATGCACTTGAATTAGTAATGACATTATGTATATATAAGGTTGGTCTCTGACATGTATCCCCCTGATTTATTGGCTTAGGAATCATAGTAGGAAAGATAAGACAAGAAAATTTGATAAAATCTTGAGTACCTGAAATCGAGACACAAAGACTGACCTCTTAAAGAATGCAAAGATGAAGGGAAACACCACTGTCCAAATCCCGAAAGTCCCTAACATGTGGGAGCAGACAGACCATGAGAAGTACACGGTCTGAAGCCATGTTGGCTTCTTATGTCTTGCTTTTCTTTTGTTTCTAACCTTTCTTGCCTCTGTTTACTCATCCATAAAGTGGGGATGATAATAGTCCCCATTCCCCTGGTTTATCGTGGGGCTTGAACGAGCTCCTGTACGGGTCGTGCTTAGTCCGGGGTCTGTGGCGGGCACACCGTTAGGGCTGCGGCTGCTCTCGTTAGGTTTGTCTTCGAAACACCCGCAAGCACCTTTGCGAGGCTGTTCTGGGCCTGGGGTTCTCTGCGGTTGAGGTCGAGTCTGGGATTAGTCTGCGGTGCTGCTCTCAGCCCACCCTCCTCGTCCGGCTCAGATGGGCCAGCCCCTCTTGCAAACCTTTCAGCCGTCTGAGGACGGAAGACCTTGAAAGCAGCCGGGGATGGGCCACGTTCCCTGTCATACATTCTTGTCCTTTTTCCAGTTTGAAGACCATCCTTCTTGCTAGAAAGATTGGAAACAAGCTAGTTGAGCGGCATCTCTGCCGTCTGCTGACACAGCACCGGCTCCTCTGAGCCGTGGGCCTGTTCTTCCTGCGGGGAACGGAGGGCCACTCCGACATCCAAAAGGGCGTTGTTCAGTGTTTGGGGGGTGACTCAGCTTTAGCCAACTAGGACTAGTCTATAATTGCCCCCTTCTTTGCAGCCGCCCTGGTTATGGCCAGAGGCCACCAGCACAGTGCCTCCTTGTTTGTATTGGGCAGGAGATGAAGTAAGGGTCCTGATGGGGCTCCCTCAGTCCCAGGTCCCCCCTGCACTCATGACTGCCAAGAGAGAGACGCTGGTGCTGCCTGGTTCTCTGAACTGGCGGAGGGGTTGGAGGGCTGGGGCAGGACGAGACTCCCCAGGAGCCAGCCCCGGGTGGGAGTCGGGGGTCCACCGCAGATTTGTGGGCTGTCAAGGGTAGGGAAATGCTGAACTAAAACTGCAGTCTGCCCAGGAGAGGGGATTGGCTGCTGGGGAAGAAGCCACCCTGTCCCCCATATCTACGGCTGGAGCTTGGGAGGTAGGGAAGGGACAGGAAGAGAGGAGCCAGATTGGGAAAGGCTCAGCCATTCTCCGTGGGACGGTGGGAGAAGCCGGGCAGCACGACCGGACATGTGTCTGAGGACAGAGGCTAGCTCTAGCAGGAGACCGTGACATGCGGTCAGAGAGGAAGAGGGTCTGGACTTGGGCAGGGGTGGCGGGCAGAATTGGCAGGGGCCCAGAAGGCCTGCGAAGCCCCAGCAAGTCACTCCTGGGTGGTGCGATCAAGACTTTATTGGTGAACAGGCCCCCTCTTTCTATGTGCCCCCACCCTAATGGGGACACTCTCCAGATGACAGAGCTGACAGAACAGAAGGAAGGCCTAGGTCCTCTGAGCTTCAAAGAAAAGGTGGGGGTGCCTGTGGCCCGTGAGCAGGGAGTGGGACAGAAGTGGGCCAGAGAGACCTTCTCTTTCCTGTGCTTCTGCTCCTGCTGGGTGCTCCCTAGAGACTGTGGTCCCTCAGGCATAAGGGGTGAGTGTGAGGAACCGAGCTCTGGGGATGGGGGGAGGGGGGCAAGCCCTAGCTGGGGTGCACACCCTCTGGCCTCTGACCTGCCCACACCACAGTTTGGCTGTGCTGGGAGGAGGGGGCAGGTGAAGACAGCCCACAGGGACTGGTCCATCTTGGGAGATGTTCTTGAAGTGGCCTGCATCCATGGGGTGCACGTCTCTGGGTTATAGCTTCCTTCCCCAGATGCTGGGTTCTAGAGAAAAAGAAAGCTCCAGGTAGTGGAGGACTTGGTTGCGGGCAGATGTGGTCAGGTGCCAAACGGGGGAATAGAATCAGGACTTCCAAACAGTAAGACTTGCCCTCGGAGTAGTTCAGTGGCTGGAGAATCTGGGGTCTCCGTGGGTGCTGGGCCTCCACCCTGTGGAGTGGGACTCACCCCCTTTCACAGGGTTGCTGTGGGGCTCTGAGTGACCAGCCTGGGCAGGCAGGATGGCTGTCAGACCTGGCCCCAACTCTGAGCCCCAGCAACGTTCCCCAGCTCTAGGGAGAGAACCAAAGAGGCAAAGAAGGAGAAAGGAGGTGGGGTGGTGGAAGCTGGGCCGGGGGAGCAGGGCTTTGCTTGTGGCCAAGGGTCCCTACACGCCTCCCTAGGATGGGGGGCTGAGAGGCGAGCCTGGGGAACCTGGTGGGTGGGGGCGGATGGTTGAGAAAGGACTCCTCCTCCCCTGGCCTGGGGGGCTCCACGGCCATCTGCACTGGTCAGCAGCCCTGCCTTGGAGGACAGTGCAGATTCGGGGCTGGTGACCCACCCTGTGCAACTTGCAGCTGGCTGGAGCACCCGTGTTCCGGGGCCATCTCACAGACCAGGCGGGCGAGGTGCCTGCCAGACCCTGGAGTACGTGTGTAAAGGAGGGGGGCTCCTCTGCCTCCTGCCGCAGTAGGTCCTGTGGCCCCCCAGCCGGCAGTAAGCTCCGCCCCAGGCCCCGAGCAGTCCCACCCGCGCAGAAGGAGAAGCTGAGGCACGGCCTAGAATGACGGTTAGAGCTGGGCCAGCCGGGTAGGGAGGGATGGGGGGAAATGCCTGCTGACCTGGAAACAGAATGCCTGTCACGAGTGCGTTAACTGCTGTCTCCTTGCGCGCACAGATTGGGTGAAGGCCCTGAAAGATCTATAGCGTTGTCTTAATGGAAATACCTTGTGCGTGTGGGGGGTTGTCTTAATATATGTTTCCAGGATTAAACATTTTTTTTCCTCTCCAGTAACATCTTGCATGCCTACTGTATGCCAGAACTCTTCCAGGCACTGGGAAACCGGGGTGGCCTGGAGCTGGAAAAGAGACAGGCAAAGGCATAAAAATGGCTATCAGGTGTGAGATACGAGAAAGAAACAAAAGTACTGAGACGAAACCAAAGGGGGATTTTTTTTTTAAGATTTTATTTATTTATTTGAGAGAGAGTGAGTGAGCGCGCGAGAGAGTACAGGGTAGGGGGGCAGAGGGAGAAGCGGACTCCCCGCCGAGCAGGGGGCCCAACACAGGGACTCAATCCCAGGACCCCGCGATCATGACCTGAGCCAAAGGCAGACACTTAAACCACTGAGCCACCCAGGCCAGGCATCCCCCAAAGGAAGATTTTTGCCCCTAGAATGACAGGGGGAGGCCTCTTCTGTCACAGGGGGACATGGAGGTGGAGCATGGAATGACGTGGGGACCGGCTGCTCCCGCAGGTGTCTGCAGGTGGCTGACCAGGCAGAGGCAGGAGCAGGCCTGGGGGTTAGAGACGCGGCAGGCGGCCTGGGGGGCAAGAGGACTGAAGGGAGATGGATGGGGAGAGAGAGCTGTCCAGGCGAGAAATGCCGGAGGCACAGAGCGCAGAAGAGGCTGGGTTTGGACACGAGAGCCCACAAGAAGTAGGGTGTGAGAGCAGGAGAGAATTTGGAGAATTTGCTGGCTGGGGCAGACAGGCGGGAGCAGGGCTGGGCGAGGAGTCGGGAGATGCGCCTGGCGTCCACACGGAAACGAGTGCCAGCACCGGGCAGACGAGTCCAAGGAATGCGCCTCAGGCCTGCTCCTGCTGGCGGACCCTTGGCTGCCTCCCTCCTCTTCTCCCCCGGCCCTTCTGTCTCACTGCCCTCAGCAGAGAAGTTTTCTGAGGGAGAAGCCGAGAACCTGGTTCAGGTGTGATTCAGCCCCTTTAAAAGCCAGGCCCGGACTGGGGCCCCAGGGCCGCTGCTGGGCTGGCAGGGCGCATCTCATCTTCTCGCCTCACTGGCTGAGGTTTCTGCTGGCCTCCTCCCTGCACAGAGCAGGAGCTGGCTGGCGCCATAGTCCGTACTTGAACGTGCTGTGGACCCGGCTGCTCCCTCTCCGGTGGACCCTGACTGGAGCCGTCCCCCAGTGGGACTTGGGGCTCTTTGTACCCTTCTGCTCTATGCTGTTCCCCCACTCCCAGCATCTTCTGATCCGTGGAGGCCCCCACCCCCGGAGACATACCTTAGGACCACCAACCCACCGCCCCTGGGCTCCCTGCTGAGGGGCCCGCTGTTCAGAGTTGCCTGCTCTCAGGGACTGCGAGCAAAGCCACTCAGAATCCAGACGCGTGTATACCAGGGACGCAAGAGGAGAGTAAGCCTCCTGGCAGCCGTAGCCCAAAGGATAGCTGTGGGAACCTCTGTGCTCCCTGTAGACCTAAGACCTTGAGTCTCACCCATGTCTCACCTGCTGTGGCACGAAACTCAGAGAAGATGGTCAGCTTCCTCCAGAAGCCAGTGTTGATTGCCCAGCAGCCTTGGGTGGCCACTGTCCCCAGGAAGATCCCCATCTAAGACCGGTAACACACCTGGACGGGGTAGGCAGGTAAATTAGAGGGCTGATTCATAGAACACAAGAACCAAGAGGGGGGAGGAGGGGCACATTTAGTGCTTGTGTGACTAGAACAGCCCCACCGAGAGCTGGGCCCTCACTGCCCCCTACGCGAGCCCACTCTGTCCCGACAAGGCGCTGGCTGAGTTCTCTCTCCCACGGTGAGCTAAGGTCTGTCTCTGGGAGCTCCGTCTTTGGCTCATCCTTCCGTCTCCCGATCCACGCAGCCACCCACCTGCACATTTGACCACACACCCACCTAAAGCCCCGCTCAGCCCGCCGGCCAGCCGTGTATTGCTCAGCCAGCTCTCCGAACAGCTGCTTCCCCCTCGACCCACCTATACACCCGTCCGATACACACGTGTCCACTTGTCCATCCATCTGTTCACCCACCTTTCCTCCACCCCCCTGCCTATCCATTCACCATGCAACCGGCATTTACGAGTATCTGCCCAGCCTGAGGCCTAAGCGCAGACCGAGGGATGGGGACGGGCATTTTTCAGGGGGTGACATGTGGCTGTGTGGGGAGAAGGCACAGCAAGGGCAGGGAGGGTGAGGGTGAGGGCTGGCCCGGGGCCAGATGGTGACCTTATGGACGGCTCGGCCGCTGAGACCGGCTGGCTGGCCCATATGAGTCGTGGATGGGCAGTGACACCCTCCCCTCCTTGCAGTTAGCTGATCTTAATTCCTCACTCCCCGCATCAGCCATGGGGTCTGGAAAGGGCTGAGGCCTTACTGTAAGCAATGAAAGCCTAGGTTATTTCAAAAGTGCTTATTACGATGGATGGACCCGTCTCCTTTTCTGTAAAATGGGGATCATGACCCCGATGTGTGGGGCTGTTTTGAGAACTGGAGATAATGCGGAAAGACCAGCATGGTGCCTCTTGGCATCCTTCTTCAGGCCACCTGCTCCGTGACCCTTGTTGGCATCCCCGCTGCTCTCCCCCCTAGGAATCCACCTCTGACCCCTCTCTGGTACTTTTCCAGGCATGAGTCCCCCTGCTGCCATGGCCAGACTTTCTCCCGCAGCCACTAGTGACTTTTCTGTGGACGGAGGGAATGGAGAAGTGATCGGTGCGGTCTGCCTTCGTGGTTCGCGTTCTCTTTCATCCTGGAAACAGCTCTGAGAGCCGGAGAGGTGAAGGGAGTTGTCCAGGGTCCCACAGAGAGTGGAGGAGCTGGGATATGAACCCAGGTCTGTCTGGCTCTAAAGCGGCCTTATTGTCTCCGGGTTCTTCCAGGGTCTGGGTCAGGGGTGGATGATCAGATTGGAGTGTCAGAAATTTGACTTTGGAGAGACCTCAAATCCGAGGCTGTGTCTAGCTGTCTAAATCTGGGGTGGCCCCGGTTCAGGGACTGGCACAGTGCCTGGCCGGAGCCATAATTAGAAGTAGGTTCGTAATCTGCAGGGCGGTGGGGGGCACCGCCAGGAGCCCCGGGTGGGCCCCGCAGGCCGGCTGCCCTGGCTGCGAAGGAAGGGCAGATGGCAGCAGGAGCTGAGGCCGAGAGAGGCTGCCGGCAACCACGCTGCAAATCGCGCATCTCCACGGCTTCACGTGGGTTTCCTGCCAGGCGCCCCTCCGCCGTCCTCCGCGGCCCCCAGGTGGGTAGGGCAGGGGGCAGGGGGCCGAGCTCGCAAACGGGACACTCCACCAGCACCCTGTCCCCATCCCTGGCTCCTTCGTCTTGTTGGCCCACGCTGCAGGCCCTTCCCCCACAAAGGCCTTGTGGCTCCAGCCAGCCCTGTGTGTCCCCTGTGTGTCCCCCGTGTGTCCACCTCCCCCCAGCATCTCAGTTCAGGCCAGGCCGCTGTCACATTCTGTCAGGGTGCAGGCTTCGGGCACTGGTCTACCTTCCAGCTGTGTGAATCTAAGCTACTTAACCTCTCGCGGGCTCAGCCTCACCCATAAGGCAGGGATAATATTAGCGAGCTCTTAACACTGTGCGACACGGAGTAAACGTCATCGGTATTTGTTAATATCACTGTTACCGCGCAGTCCTGGTTTTCTGGGTGGGCTGTCCATTTTCATGCTTTTAGGGATCTTTTTGAGCACCTGCTCTATGGCAGGGGTGGGGCTAGAGGACATACCGGTGATTAGGATAGGGTTCCTTCCCTGAGGGGCTCCCTCCTGGGTGTGGGTGTCAGGGGGTGTTCTAAGAGGGAAGTCAGGGCTCCCCTCTGTGCCCTGGGCAGCGCTGGAGACTTGGTCCAACTGTGTTTGCGTGTGAAGACAGGAGAGTCACTCTGCCCGGAGATGGGAAAGCTTCCCAGGGGTGACAGTGGGGTGAGTCTTGAACAGGGTCGACCAGGGCAGATGGGAAGGATGGCTGTGCCGGGAGAGACACCTGCAGGGCAGGCGGGATGGAAGGTGGGATGGCAGGTGGGAGAGGGACCGAGCTGCCAGGCAGTGGAGGCCGGATGGGGAGATGGCTGGAGGAAATGTCGAAGACGTGGAAGCAGAGCGGTAACGTGGCTCTGTTGTGTTTTAGACAGCCCTGTCTGCAGTAGCAGGAGGCCGAGGGAAAGGAGGCCAGCGTGGAGGCCACTGCCCCAGTGCGGGGGCAGGAAGGAAGTGGGTGAGGAGATGGAGAGAAGGGGAGGGTCAGAGGGTGGCTTCCAGGCTGTCCCCTGGACTGCACAGAGCTTCCCTCGATGAACAGGAGAGAGTGTCATCTCAGGCGTGTCCTGCGCCCCCCACTTAGGTGGCTGGGTGATGGGGCCTGAGCCCAGCTCAAGGATGTTCACCCACCGGCACAGCTCACGGGGCTCATGAGGCCTGCCCTCACCCTCAGGAGTCCCTCCCAGGACAGCTGCTTTTTCTTTAAAAACAAAAAAGCTCCAGATACACTTGTCAGTGTATAACGACTTTATAGGACAGGAAAGCTAACCAGCGCCAAACTGTATTTGTTTACCTTAGTATCCACATTGTGTCCTTGACAGTGACCCATGTGTGGCTGCGACCAGTGTGTGGGAGCTCTTTGGCCCTTTTCCACCTAACGCTATTTCCAGGGCCTGAGTCCCCGAGGGAACCATGTCACCTGTCTGCTTAAGACCTCCCGCCAGCCACTCTTAATGTTTCCACAGACTTCCATCTGCTCTGCACAGCTCTCTGAGCCTGGCCCACCTGGAGAGGTACCAGGGCTGGCTGGTCAACCCTTGGCCCCTGAGCTGGTAGGGGGAGGGTGGAGCCCAAATGGAGCTTTGCTCGCAGATGATGCCCCAAGAGAGTGGACGGGTGCGCTTGAGGGAAGAGTCCTGGGCCTCCCCCTAAGCCTTCCACCTGCACCCCACACTGGGCTGGCCTCCCTCTGTAACACTGACTGTCCCCAGGGTCCCAGCCTGCCTGGGTTCTATTCCTAGCCTGGTGCCTAGCTGCCAGCCAGAGTACTGGCCTCTGCCGTGGGCTTCTCGAAACCCTGACCCTGAGTGGGTAGGGCCAGGAAACATGTGCTGCATGTCTTTGACACTGAGTGAGTGGGTGGAGCAAGGGCCTGTTTGCCCACTCATCTGGACAGAGGCATTTGGGCTTCTGGTCACCCTTTCTGGGGCCATCCGATGTTCTGGTCATCAGTTTCTCCCTATCTGTCCCCCGCCCTGCCCTCGCCTGCCTCTGACATGATTTGCATGAGGGTGCCCGTTTCTCCACATCAACAACAATACTGAGTATTATTTTAAATTTGTTTCTGCCCGTTTAATGGATTTGTCATATGTAATGGTATTTCAAACTTGTTTACATGTTCATTTTTGATAGCTAACGAGAGTTTTCATTTTTCCCATGTCGCTAGTTGCTCTTGGTATTTCCTTCTGCATAAACTGTTGTGTCCATCTCTTCTGAGCGCAAATCAAGAGGAGATCTGTTTTGATCTTTTTATTTTTAAATTGGTTCTTTATATTTTTTCAGAACCGTTTGTTATTTTTTTCTTACTGTTGCTTTCCTTTTGTAATTTGTTGATCACATTTTATTACTTGAAAATTTTCTCTATATTTGAATATTTCTTTTTTCAATTCTATCATATTTGCTTTATTTCTAATTATATTGATCATTTTCTTAGTAGTGTAGGGGCCAAGGGCAAGCCGCCCCCTGATGGGCCACTTTGGCATGAAGATTATTTTGGGTTAAAAAACAATCAAAACCCAGAAGATTCAGGAAGAGCTCTTTACCTCCCCCTGACTGCCTAAAAAGGATTTGGATAGAGGACCCCTTCTATCTATCACCATAGTTAACTACCTTATGATATGAACCGGGTATGGTAGATGGGGAGGAGCCTGGCAAGGTCTGTTTGATCAAAGTCCTCTCAGTCTCATTGTTTCTGAGTGGCTCAAACATTTGTTTACCAAGCATGTTCTCTTTTTCATCTTCCTGTGAATTTCATTCCTTCCCTCTGAAGCCCCAGGCCCCTGCCCCCTTCTCAGTTCAGGATGACTACATACCCTCATTTTGCCTGACTGTCTTTGGAATTTCCATGTCTGTGTGGGTTCCCCCTAAATATGAAATGAAATTTTATTTTCTTCTGTTAATCTGTCTCATGTCAATTTGATTCTTGGTCCAGCCAGAAGGACCTTGAAGGGCAGAAGAAATGCTTCCTCCCCGACAGCATTAGGAACTTACTTTCCATTTCTAGCAAGAATAAATAAGCTGCTTTCTTTCCCAACCTCCTAATTTATAAAAATATTTAACTTTAACCCGCTTGGATTTTTTTTAAAAAAATATTTTGTTTATTTGAGAGAGAGAGAGAGAGCACGAGCAGGGGAAGGGGCAGAGGGAGAAGCAGACTCCCCGCTGAGCAGGGAGCCTTACACGGGGCTCAATCCCAGGACCCTGAGATCACGACCTGAGCCAAAGGCAGACGCTTAACCGACTGAGCCACCCAGGCGCCCCCCCAACTTGGAATTTTTATGATCCAACATTCAGTTCTAGTAATATTTTTAATTTATCTCTAAACTAGAACTGAATTTCATTAGTTTATCCTTTCCTGTTTTTTTCTCACCCTTTATGTTCAAAAGGAAAAGATAAGCATATGATGAACCCCCAGATATACCCTCCTAGATTCACCAGCTGTTAACATTTTGCCACATATGCTTTCTCTTTGACTCTTCTGGTGATTATCTGTCTATCTGTAACTTCTTCAGTGTTATTTGGTTTCACAGAAGCATTTTAAGTAAGCGACGATGTCTTGACAGTTCCCCCGTAAACACTTGGAGTGTAAGAACAAGGACAGTCTCCTACCTAAACAAGTGTCATCATCGCACTCAGACTTATTACCAGTTCAACAGCATCATCTCGGATTCAGTCCGTATTCAAATCCCCCCGTTGGTTCTCAAACCGTAGCTGCTTTCTCTTTTGATCCAGGATCCAATCAGGGATCACGTATCACATCTAGTTTGTCATATGCTGCTTTCATCTCCTTGAAATTAGAACTAGCTTTGATTTTTTTTTTTTTTTTTTTTTTTTGGCTTTCATAGCATCAACATCTTCTTTCAAGTCTAAGCCAGTTTTCTATAGGCTGTCGCCTAATCTGGGTATGTCTGATTGTTTCCTTGCATTTTTGTCAAGGAGAGGTGACAGTGTGTACTTCTCAGAGCATCACATAAGAAGACGCATGATACCAGTTTGTCCTTTTATTGAGTTGAATCACTTGGTTAAGGCCCTGCCTGCCTAATCCCCTTAATATAATGTACCTTTCCCCCTTTACAATTAATGAGCCATCTGGGGGGCAGTGCTTTGAGACAATGTACATAGTTGGTTCCCCACCAGCTTTTCACACGATGGCTTTAGCACCCACTGACGGGCCTTGCCTGCATAAATTACATTGGTAGTTGCAAAACGGTGATTTTTCCCAATCCTGTCATTTCTTCCAGAGATGGAGTGTTGTTCAGTAAAGATCTTTCCTTCACCCCCTTTTCTGAGTATCCCTGTGGACTCATGGATTCTTTTCTTTCCAGTGTGTTATAATCCATTACCACCATTCTTACTTTTGATGCCCAGAGATATCTTTGTTTTGTTTTTAATACAACATAAAATTTTGATCATTAGTTGGCGTAAAATATTTTTTGGGTGTAAAGCATTTTAAAATTGAGACATCAATCATCATTACCTTTAAAAATCCTCTCTGATATTCTTCACCATTTATGGATTTCTAAAGTATTGACCCATTTTCAAGGTCTTTATTTGGTATTGCTTTAAATTTATTAAATTAGCCATCTTTACTATATGTTTAATTCTCCCAATAGGAGCAAAAAATTAACATTAAAAATAAATGTCCTACAATTAGTCTAAATTAATGTTTAATATTTAATGTGTCTTGTTACTACTGAGGATGAAATACATTTTTCCCATTGATTTTTTTTTTCCTAGCTGCCTGTCACTAGCACATAGAATGCAATTGATTTTTGTAAATTTCTCTCATAACTCACCACTCATCTGTTACTTCCAGTAATTTTCTGGTTGATGCCTTTGGATTTGCTAGGTAAGCAATCATGTCCTCTTCAGAAAGCAATAATTTTATTATGTCTTCCTTTCCTATATTTATGACTCTAGTTACTTTTGCTTCTTAGACGGGAGTCACCAGCATTTCTAGAACTAGTTGGAACACGGGTGGGCATGGGACGTTGCTCTAAGTCAGGAGGGCCTGGGAGTGAGGTAGGCTGGGATGCTGACTGCGTGGCCCAGGCGCAAGGTAAGGAAAACAGGCTGGTGGGTGCCCGGGCTGCCGTTGCTGCGGTCTCAGAGACAGTGACCCAGAGGCCGTGTTGCCCTGGCTGCTGTTGCTGCGGGAGGCGGTCTAACTTAGAGGAAAGGGGCTGGTAGTCAGGTGCCTTGTCTGTGGATCGGTGGGAGACTCCAGCCTTGAGAGGCAGTATAAGTGCAGGCAGAAGCAGGGGGCAGGACAGGCTAGAACTAACAGGCTGTCCTCAGAGCACCGCAGAGCTGGTCTTGGGCAGCCGGGAGCAGCGGGTGGGGCTGGATTGTTCCCTGCATCCGTCCTGCTCAGGCCTGGGATGAGTTGGTAGAACCAGTGCGTGTAAGGGCTGGTGGGCCTGGCAGAGGCAAGACCCCACTATCCTTTTCTTGCTGCTCTTTTGTATGGACTGATTGTCCATTACTGCCATGGATGGATGTTAGCCCCTGGGTTTAGGTTTATAACGCTCAGCACGTTAATACAGACCACCCTCTCCCTGTCTCATTTTCCTTTCTCTGTTAAATGCATTCGTGATGTTTGCTATTTTCCCAGTTGTTGCAACGAATATGCCTGGAAGGGGGACTCTGATCGGCCAGGCCTGTTCAGGAGCCCTTCCCCCGGAGGCTGGCCCCAAGCCACCTGGAGTGGGAGGGTGTAGTTCCCCAAAGGAAAGTCAAGGCACGCCTACCAGGTGAGGGGCAGGCGACATTGGGCAGCGAGAGACGACAGACTGCAGGGCAACCCAGCCTCTTAGCCCAGCCAGCGTCCTCCTTCCCCAGCCTGCCTGGAGGGAGCAGGACAGGCATTTGCTTCTGTGCTTCCCCGGGGAAACAGACTGTAAGGACAGCAGCTGGGTTCATGCACTGCTCTGCCCCCAGCACCCAGCCTGGCTGGGGCATAGCAAGGGCGCAGTAAGTGTTACTTAAACAACTGAGTGAGTGAATTAATGAAGTGCAAAGGGACCGGCACTGGCTCCTACTGAGCTCCGCCCTGAAGTTGTCGATTGGTGAGCAAATCCCTCTCTACCTCTGGGGGCTGCCTGATGAAGGTTTGGGGACTGAGGGCTTTGTGGTCGAGGACTCAGGCTCTGGGGCTGGATAGGTCAGAGGTCAAGTCCCAGGGACTTGCTGGCTCCGTGACCTGGGCTGAGTCTCTGTACATCTTGGAGCCTTACCTGTGAAACGAGGCTGTGATGATGCTGTTCTCCTTGGCAGTGGACTGAGAGGAGGAGGCGAAGCCCTTAGCGCAGTGCCTGCGGCACCCTAAGCCCTTCCTGTGGGGGGTTATTTCTATGAACCCTCTGTAGCTGAAGGGACATTTAGAAGAGGAAGTACGGCCTGGTCATGGCCCGGTGCCAGTGCGCCTGCTGCCCACCCACACGGTGTGTGTGTGTGCGTGCGTGTGTGTGCGCGTGCGTGCGTGTGTGCGCATGGGTGTATGCGTGTGTGCGTGGTTGTGTGTGGCCCCAGGGTGTCGATGACCATGATGATGGAGAAACACGTGAGCGCAGCTCCGTGACGGGCCCTGTGCCGGCCACCAGGGGTACAAGAGGGCACTGGAAACGGGGTACCGCACAGCAGGAAGGAGAACGCGCTCTTGGAGTTTGAATTCTCGCTCCATCCCTTCCCAGCAAGCCCTTACTCTCTGTGCCTCAGTGGCCTCGTCTGTAAAATGGGGCTGGTAATAGAGACTCCTTCATCGGCTTGTGACGTGTAGATGGGTTACTGCACGGCTCACACTAACTGCTCGTAAGGGTCATTGTCACATTGTCAGATTGTAGCGTCGTCTTCTCTGGTATTGCTTTGTTCGGCGAGCGCTCAGCCCGGCCAGGGAGCCAGCCGGGACCCATCACAGCCCTGGAGAGGTTGTGACCACGGTGATCAATAGCTTTGCTGTCACCCCCGCTTCCACTGCTGCTGGAATATTCCCCCCACGGCCCCCAAAGCACCCTCAGGTGTGCTGTCCGTGGCCGCGTGAAGTCACCGGCCGCTGGATCACGATTCCCTTCCCGACCCTCTGGGGAGGCCTTTGAAAATGCAGATGCCAGGGGCCACGCTGGCCCCCAGACTCAGCAGGCCCATGTCGGCAGTGTCCCCCATGCTTCCATGCGGTTAGGCCGTGCGGTCCCTCGTGCTCCTGAGCCCGTCCCTGGTCTAGTAAAAGACCAGGAACTCTTCAAGGGCCCGGGTGAGGGCAAATGAGGTGCCTCCAGTGCTTCCAGAATGGTACCAGGACCCCTCTGAGATTGGCCCTCCTCCTTCCAGCCCAGGGCTCCAATCCACTTAGTTTGGGGTAGAGGTAGACATTATTATTTCTTTTTTAAAGATTTATTTATTTGAGAGAGAGCATGTGCAAGCAGGGGGAGGGGCAGAGGGAGAGAATCTTCCAAGCTGACTCCCCACTGAGCCGAAGCCCCACACAGGGCTCGATCCCACGACCCATGAGATCATGACCTGGGCCGAAACCAGGAGTCCGACGCTTTACCAGCTGAGCGCCCCCCCTCCGGGCACCGCCAGAAGTACACATTATGAACAAGGGTGCAAACCATGTATGAGCCCTCCTGCCTCTGCTTTCTTCCTGCTCTGATGCCCGGAAAAGAAACGTGCCTCTGCAAAGAGCTCCCTCAAAGCAAAGGATCCAACCTGCCGGCCCTAAGGAACTTCCCCGGTGCTCAGCAGGGGGCCAGCCCCTGGGGATGGGGGGGCCTCCTCAGACGAGAAGGGATGGTTGCAGCGGAGAAGACGCGGAGGCCAGAAAGTCCAGATGTGGCACCCGGGGTGCCCATGATGCCCCCCCCCTGCCCACCAGCGCTCGGGGTCTGGGCCCTAGCGCTTCTCCTCTACCCAGGAAAAGCTGCTTGGTTCCCGCAGGACCCACAGAGATCCCACCAGGTATCTCCCCTCCCCAGGTGGGTGCAGGCAGCACTGGGAGCTGCCTGGCCACGGGGAGCAGGGCAAGTGGACTGACGTCTCCTTCTCTGGCAGAGACCGCACGCGTCACCCGCCTGCCTCTCTCCCAGATTCCGTTTTGCTGCAGAAATGGCCCATTGACCATCCTGTGCAAAAAACACGAAGCTATGGGTGGCGGTGCCTACAGCAGGGTCCCCCCCCTGAGTTTGAGGAATCCTGGTCCTGCAAAGACCAGGGTAGGAGGTCAAGCAAGTTTGGAAAGGTGCCTACGTAGCCCTCACCGTAGTCCAGCAGATGCTCTAGTTAAACGTTTTCACCTGGGCCCAGCATGCCTCCAGCTTCCTGACATCAGAACCCTCTTCTCATGGGACACCGTGGTGCTCTCTAAGAAGTGACTTCCTGGGACCTTGGGCAGAGGCTCAGCCTCTCGAGGGCCTGTCTGCTTCCTTCGTGAGCCTGGGACCCCAGCCCCCATCCTGCCTACCTCACAGGGACAAGGGACGGGAAGGGCTGGGCCACGTTAGTCCCTGCTGTCCCCACTGGCACAGCGACCAGACCACAGTTGGTCCTCTTGGGGAGTGACAGGGGGTCTCAGGCTCATAGTCTCATGGCTGTGAGGTCACGGAGTCTGGCTATGGACCCAAAGAGCTTGACCCCAACTGTCTTAACTGTCACCTCTGAGATCCTTGTGGGGTTTCTGGGAGGGGACCTACTAGAAGGCAGGACGTCAGCCTTCCTCTGCAGCCACCACAGGTGTCTGCCTGACCTCTCCCAGCAACAGGAAGGGAGCCTGAGTCACGCAGGGGAGTGGGGCTGGCGCAGTGTCATTACTAAAGGCCTGCTTGGCCTGGCGCTCTCAGATCCATCATCTTCTCTGGTCCCCATAGGATCGGTATGAGGTGGGTAGATTGCCTGCCCCATTTCACAGATGGAAACACTGAGGCTCAGAGAGTTTGGGGTTCGCCCAGGGTCTCATGGCAGGTTTACAGCGAGGCTTTCTTCTCTCCCTCGTATAGAAATTCCCTAACGAGGTTTCCAGAACTAGTGATCTCTCTCACGAGCCACCTACTGTTGTGTCGACAGCAACAACGTTGGACTTCCTGGCTGGTGCCGCCATGTTTTGCTTTCTTTCAAGTAGCTAAAGCTCAGCCCGGGGGGCCGTGAGATGCTCCGCGTAGCTCCACTTTCTGGGTCATGGAGGCTGGCGGGACGGCATTTCTGTTTGCGTCTAGTTGAAGTGTCAGTGTCTGGGGGAGGGCAGCCGGGGTCTGAGGCCTGGCACAGTGGTCGGGCGGTTCGAACCAGGAGCTGGATCAGTTCCGAGGGGCAGCGAGGTGGGATGGATGGGAGAGGCGGGGTGCAGAGACCACAGCCTGGGAGGCAGGACTGGTGAGGGGTGGTGTTCCCAACTCCAGCAGGCCCACACTCCCCTTCAGTGAGCAAATATTCCCATCTGATGTGAAATAATGGGCCCCAAACCGACCGGAGCCCTTAGAGGAAGCAGCACCTATCAGCCTACCTGAGGCTCAAAGACGCCAAAAGGTCACCTGGAACATCACTACTCCAGACGGTCCAGGGACCACGCAGGCCCCAGCCCAGCCCCCACGAATCAGAATCTGCATCTCAGCAAGATGCCCGGGTGTTACACAGGCCCTTTGAGGCAGGAGGCGCTGGGACCAGGCCCAGGGGGTGGCCCTCCCGCCGAGTAAACGGGTGTGTTTCTTCCTCCTTTTCTTCACAGCATGGCTGGTCCCTGGTGCGGGCGGGCACTAGGGCCCTGGGCTGGCTGGGCGACTGAGAGAGGGAGCCCCTGGGGGACTTGGTCCAGACCTGCGGCCTTCTCGAGGTCCTGGTCACTGAAGCCCTCAGGCCACCACCTCCTTCCCCCGTGCCAGAGGAACTCCCTGCCGCTTCTACCGTGGGGAGCCGGCCGAGCTCCATCCTTGGAGACAAGTTGATGTCATGAGTTAGAACAGATGGAAGGGAACCTTTCTTCGCAGCCACCAGGTCTGGCCCGGACCGGGGGTGGGGGGTACCTGTGTCTGAGGGCCCGGGGGACCTGGATGTGTGGTCAGAAGACCCCGGGGTCTCATCCCATCCAACCCAAATCCTCCCATGTCCCTCAGGCTCCTTACCCTCAGCTCACGCCCTGACTGACTCCCTCACCCTGCACTGCCCCTCCTCCTGGGTGTCTGCCCAGGGACGGTCCCCGTTGCCCACCCACTCAGCTTCACCTCCCTCCCTGCACCTCATCGCCACCTCAAATCAAGCCAGCCCTCCACAGGCCTTTAAGCTCTTCCCTGGTCCTGCTTTTCCTTCTCCCTTGAAGCCCTGGGTCCCCACAGCCTCCTCCTCTGGGCTGTCTCCCGTCTCCCTCCACCATGCCCTGCTGGCTCAGGCCATTCCCAGACCTGCTTCATGGGGCCCCCCCTAAAACCCACACCCACCAGAGAGGAAAGTCCACCGGTTCCCCCCCTCCCGTTGGTTCCTTACATTTAGCGTCCCCCTGTCCTCCAGCCACACGGAGCAGCTGGCGGTTCCCAGGCCCTTCAGGCTCCCCCAGGGCCCGGCCTCGGCTGCTCTGTCCCTCCCTCTGCCTTTGCTCTTGCTACCCCCCAGCCCTGTGCCCCTGTTGCTGTGTTGGGTCCTATGGGCCTATAGAGTCCTGCACGACCACCACCCCTTTCAAGGGCCCCATGGCAGCCCCCACACCCCCTGGGCTCTCCGTCTTCTCAGGGCTCCCTCCCTCTGTGGGTTAGGGGAGCACCGTCTAGGAGGGTTGTATTATGGTAGATTCTGTCATATCTACCCCCACAGTCCTGGGAGTAATTTTTTTTAAAGGATACGAAGTTGTACTGGTTTTTTTCCCCACTGATTTAAAAATGATCCAACCCGGTTTTTAAAATTTACCCAATTAGAAAATGTAAAAAGCGGAGGTGAAAGGACTGGCCGTGCGGGCACACAGAGCGCACAGGCTCCCAGGCACAGTCTGCCTACAAAAGCGCTCGCTTCTCTAGAGTTTGTTCCGGGCCGGGTTCCAGGCATCCCCAGGCCTTTCCCTTTAAATCCTCACCCTCCACGAGCCAGAGGCCATTGATCAGAGAAGTTAAGTCCCGTTATCCTTGGTCACACAGCTGGTAAATGGAGGTGGTGGGACGCGAGCCCAGCTCTGTCCACTCGCAGCGTCTGGGAGGGACATTAGACTGCCTCCCGGGCATGTGGCCGCGTTGACAGTCATCTCCACCCTTTTATGCTGTTCCCTAGGCTATTTTTACTTCACTCAAAAATACAGCAAGACATCTGTCCCCTCCCTACGAGCTTCCTGGGAGCTTGCCCATCTCCCCACAGGGCAGAGTCTGGCTGTGGATCTGAGTTTGCTGCAGGAATGGACAGATGGAGAAATGGATGGATAGGCCAGTCTACCTCACAGACCACCCAGGCTTCTGTCCCTTTCATTCCTATTCAGACATCGCACAAAGCCCTCTTGGGTGGCCTAAGGGATTCTGGTCAGCAGCAGTGCAGGCTGTGAAGGAGGGGCCTGCTTGGTGATACTGGGACATGCTGGGGGTCTCTCATTAAGGAAGGCATTGCCAGCCGAGGAGGCGGTGACCTGGGTACCGTGTGGCTGGCCCTTCCTGATGCCTGGCCACCCCGGCCAGAGATGCCCCGATGGGTACAGCCTCTCCCTGGTGTGCACTGAGCACCTTTGCTCTCAAAGCCCCCCTCCAACTACCACCTTTTACTCCTGCAGCCCCTCGAGGAGGCTTTGAGACCAGGAACCAATGCAAAATGGCTTAAATGTATTCTTTCTCCTAACGCGCCAGCCCAAGGTAGGCCAGCTCCTGGGCTGTTTCCTTCAGGGCTCAGAGGCGTCCTCCAGGACCCAGCGCCCTTCCATTCAGCNCATGAGTTAGAACAGATGGAAGGGAACCTTTCTTCGCAGCCACCAGGTCTGGCCCGGACCGGGGGTGGGGGGTACCTGTGTCTGAGGGCCCGGGGGACCTGGATGTGTGGTCAGAAGACCCCGGGGTCTCATCCCATCCAACCCAAATCCTCCCATGTCCCTCAGGCTCCTTACCCTCAGCTCACGCCCTGACTGACTCCCTCACCCTGCACTGCCCCTCCTCCTGGGTGTCTGCCCAGGGACGGTCCCCGTTGCCCACCCACTCAGCTTCACCTCCCTCCCTGCACCTCATCGCCACCTCAAATCAAGCCAGCCCTCCACAGGCCTTTAAGCTCTTCCCTGGTCCTGCTTTTCCTTCTCCCTTGAAGCCCTGGGTCCCCACAGCCTCCTCCTCTGGGCTGTCTCCCGTCTCCCTCCACCATGCCCTGCTGGCTCAGGCCATTCCCAGACCTGCTTCATGGGGCCCCCCCTAAAACCCACACCCACCAGAGAGGAAAGTCCACCGGTTCCCCCCCTCCCGTTGGTTCCTTACATTTAGCGTCCCCCTGTCCTCCAGCCACACGGAGCAGCTGGCGGTTCCCAGGCCCTTCAGGCTCCCCCAGGGCCCGGCCTCGGCTGCTCTGTCCCTCCCTCTGCCTTTGCTCTTGCTACCCCCCAGCCCTGTGCCCCTGTTGCTGTGTTGGGTCCTATGGGCCTATAGAGTCCTGCACGACCACCACCCCTTTCAAGGGCCCCATGGCAGCCCCCACACCCCCTGGGCTCTCCGTCTTCTCAGGGCTCCCTCCCTCTGTGGGTTAGGGGAGCACCGTCTAGGAGGGTTGTATTATGGTAGATTCTGTCATATCTACCCCCACAGTCCTGGGAGTAATTTTTTTTAAAGGATACGAAGTTGTACTGGTTTTTTTCCCCACTGATTTAAAAATGATCCAACCCGTTTTTTAAAATTTACCCAATTAGAAAATGTAAAAAGCGGAGGTGAAAGGATTGGCCGTGCGGGCACACAGAGCGCACAGGCTCCCAGGCACAGTCTGCCTACAAAAGCGCTCGCTTCTCTAGAGTTTGTTCCGGGCCGGGTTCCAGGCATCCCCAGGCCTTTCCCTTTAAATCCTCACCCTCCACGAGCCAGAGGCCATTGATCAGAGAAGTTAAGTCCCGTTATCCTTGGTCACACAGCTGGTAAATGGAGGTGGTGGGACGCGAGCCCAGCTCTGTCCACTCGCAGCGTCTGGGAGGGACATTAGACTGCCTCCCGGGCATGTGGCCGCGTTGACAGTCATCTCCACCCTTTTATGCTGTTCCCTAGGCTATTTTTACTTCACTCAAAAATACAGCAAGACATCTGTCCCCTCCCTACGAGCTTCCTGGGAGCTTGCCCATCTCCCCACAGGGCAGAGTCTGGCTGTGGATCTGAGTTTGCTGCAGGAATGGACAGATGGAGAAATGGATGGATAGGCCAGTCTACCTCACAGACCACCCAGGCTTCTGTCCCTTTCATTCCTATTCAGACATCGCACAAAGCCCTCTTGGGTGGCCTAAGGGATTCTGGTCAGCAGCAGTGCAGGCTGTGAAGGAGGGGCCTGCTTGGTGATACTGGGACATGCTGGGGGTCTCTCATTAAGGAAGGCATTGCCAGCCGAGGAGGCGGTGACCTGGGTACCGTGTGGCTGGCCCTTCCTGATGCCTGGCCACCCCGGCCAGAGATGCCCCGATGGGTACAGCCTCTCCCTGGTGTGCACTGAGCACCTTTGCTCTCAAAGCCCCCCTCCAACTACCACCTTTTACTCCTGCAGCCCCTCGAGGAGGCTTTGAGACCAGGAACCAATGCAAAATGGCTTAAATGTATTCTTTCTCCTAACGCGCCAGCCCAAGGTAGGCCAGCTCCTGGGCTGTTTCCTTCAGGGCTCAGAGGCGTCCTCCAGGACCCAGCGCCCTTCCATTCAGCTGCCCCGTGCCAACCCAAGACGGCGTCTGCTCTCTAGGAGGGCGAGAAGGGCCGGGAGCACATCCGGAGGACGGTGTCCCCAT
>NC_048230.1:6150724-6263165 GCF_002007445.2 Ailuropoda melanoleuca
TTTTCTTGAAATATAGTTGGTGCACTGTAACATTAGTTTCAGGTGGACAGCATCGTGATTCCACAAGTCTAGGCACGATGCTGTGCCGGCCACAAGTGTAGATGCCGCCTGTCACCATACAACACTATACACTACCATCAACTGTCTTCCCTGTGCTGTGCCTTTCATCCCATGACTTACCCAGCCCAGAACTAGAAGCCCGTACCTCGCACTCCCCTTTACCCATTTTGCTTACACCCCATCCCCATGCCCTCTGGAAGCTACTAGTTTATTCTCTGTATTTATGGGTCTTTTTCTGCTTTTCGTGTGTTTGTTTTGTGTTTGAGATTCAACATATAAGCAAAATCACACAGTCTTTGTCATTCTCTGTCTGACTGATTTCACTGAGCGTAATACGTCCTGGGTCTACCTGTGTTGTCACAAATGGCGAGCTCTCGTTCTTTCTGATGGCTGCGTAACATTCCGTTGTGTGTAGATAGCACATCTTTGTCCTTTCGTCTGTCAGTGGACACAGGTTGCTTCCGTATCTTGGCTTCTGTAAACGACACTGCGGCACACACAGGGCACATGTATCTTCTCGGATTAGTGGTTTTGTGTTCTTTGGGTAAACACCCAGCTGTGGAATGACTGGATCATGTCATAATTCTATTTTTTAATTTTTGAGGAACCCCCCTACTGTTGTCCACAGTGGCTGCACCAGTTCGCATTCCTGCAGTGCACAAGGGCTCCTTTTTCTCCACATCCTCACCAACACTTGTTATTTCCTGTCTTTCTTATTTTAGCCAGAATGGCTCACACCTGTCAAGGTGTGAGGGGACATCTCATTGTGGTTCTGATTTGCATTCTCCCGGTGATGAGTGATGCTGAGCGTCTTTTCAAGTGTCTGTTGGCCACCTGTCTCTTTGGGGAAAACGTCTATTCAGGTCCTCTGCCTATTTTAATCAGATTATTTGGTTTTGGGGTGTTGCCTTGTATAAGTTCTTTAGATATTTTGGATATTAACCCCTTATCAGATTTGTGAATACCTTCTCCCATTCAATAGGTTGCTTTCCATTTTGTTGATGGTTTCCTTCGCTGTACAGAAGCTTTTTATTTTGATGTAGCCCCAAAAGTTTATTTTTGCTTTTGTTTCCTTTGCCTCGGGATATACATCTACAAAAACATTGCAAAGGCTGATGTCAGAGAGCTTACTGCATGCATTTTCTCCTAGGTGTTTTACAGTTTCAGGTCTCACATTTAGGTCTTTAATCCATTTGGAGTTTATTTTTGTGTATGGTGTAAGAAGGTGGTCCAGTTTCATGATTTTGCATGTGGCTGTCCAGGTTTCCCCAAGTTCATTGAAGAGGCTGTCTTTTCCTCATTGCATATTTTTGCCTCCTTTGTCAGATTAATTGACCGTATAAAAATGGGTTTATTCCTGGGCTCTCTATTCTGTTCTATTGATCTGTGGGTCTTTTTGTGCCAGTACCATGCTGTCTTGAGTTCTACAGTCTTGGGGGCACCTAGGTGGCTTAGTTGTTTAAGCGTCTGCCTTCTGCTCAGGTCACGATCCCGGGGTCCTGGGATCGAGTCCCACATCCAGCTCCCTGCTCAGCAGGGAGTGTGCTACTCTCTCTCTCTCTGTCAAATAAATAAAATCTTAAAAAAAATGAATACTACAGTTTTGTAGTACATCTTGAAATTTGGGATTGTGATACCTCCAGCTTTGTTTTTCTTTCTCAAAACTGCTTTGGCTATTTGGCGTCTTTTGTGGTTTCATACTGTTAATTTTTTCTAGTTCTGTGAAAAGGCTGTTGGTATTTTAATAAGGATTGCACCGAATCTGTAGATTGGCTAGTATGGACATTTTAACAATATCACTTCTTCTAAACTGTGAGCATGGATTGTCTTTCCATTTGTGTCATCTTCAATATCTTTCATCCGTGTTTTTTAGTTTTCAGAGTATAGTTCTTTCACCTGCTTGGTTAAGTTTATTCCTACATACTTTATTCTTTTTGGTGTAATTGTAAGTGGAATTGTTTTCTTAATTTCTCTTCCTGCTATTTTGTTTTTTTTGTTTGTTCATTTTTTTCTTAAGATTTTATGTATTTGAGAAAGAGTGAGCACGAGTGGGGAGGAGCAGAGCAAGACGGAGAAGCAGCTCCCCACTGAGCAGGAAACCTGGCGTGGGGCTCAATCCCATGACCCCAAGATCATGACCTGAACAGAAGGCAGATGCTTAACCGACTGAGCCACCCAGGTGCCTCTGTTACTTTGTTATTAGTGTATAGAAATGCTACTGATTTCTAGCTATTAGTTTTGTATCCCGCAACTATACTGAATTCATTTATTAGTTCTCATAGTTTTTTTGGTGGAGTCTTTAGGGTTTTTAATGTATAATATCATGTCATGTGCAAATCATGACAGTTGAACTTCTTCTTTGCGAATATGGATGCTTTTTATTTCTTTTTCTTGGCTGATTGCTGTGGCTAGGATTTCCAGTACTGTGTTGAATAAGATTGGTGAGAGTGCATCCTTGTCTTGGTCCTGATCTTAGAGGAAAACTCTCACTTTTTCACCATTGAGTGTGATGTTAGCTGTGGGTTTTTTCAATATATGCCCTTTATTATGTTGAAGTATGTTCCCTCTAAACTGTGGGGGGTGGTTTCTTTGGTCATCTTCAGCTTACATCAATTGGTTTTTCAGTGTCGAATGAAGCTTGGTGGCTACTCTCCACGTGGTGATGGCTGTGTTGCATTATTCATGGATATGTACAGACACATATACAGACACATATACATATATTTGTTTCCTAATATGTTGTTTAGGATCATTGCGTCTATGTTCAGCGGGATATTGGTCTGTAGTGTTCTTTTCGTATGCAGGTATCTCCCCCCCATTTGAAACTGCACACACAACACTTCACTTTCACAAAAACCTATGTCAGTACCCGTTTTTGCTAATGAAAGAAATCCAAAGAGGATTTCCATTTTTTAAGAGAAAAGGCAAGGGGTTCCTGGGTGGCTCAGTCAGTTGGGTGTCCGACTCTTGGTTTCAGCTCAGGTCATGATCTCAGGGTCCTGGGATCAAGCCCCATGGCAGGCTTCACGGTCAGCAGGGAGTCTGCTTGAGATTCTCTCTCCCTCTCCTCCACCCCTCCCCCTGCTCACATGTGTGTGCTCTCTCTCTCTCTCTCTCTCTTTCTCTCAAATAAATAAATCTTTAAAAAAGAGAGAGAAAAGGCAAAAAGTGAAAATCCCGTTCAGTTTGTTTTGCAGCAAACTGTCACCAAGGCAGCGTGTGCCCCCGGCTGCAAGAGCGGCCCCACCAAGCTCCATCCCTGGGAACCGTACTGAGCATCTCGGCACCAGCTCCCAGGGCTTTGAACTGTGTCCCTGAGCACTAATTCTTTATCTTGATTTATTCTGTGCATTCGTTAGCAAGACGAGTCCCAAGGTATCAGAAAAGCCTAAGAGAGATTTTTTAGGTCTGGGAATGCTCAAAACAATTTTCGGTATAAGTGAATGATCATTGCTGCTTCTTTACAGCGTTTCAGCTTATCACAGGAACGCTGTACTTTTGGAAGGTGGGGGGAAACCTGTCCTGCTTTTGTCCGCCTTTGGTATCAGGGTGATACTGGCCTCATTAAATGAGTTGAGAAGTGCTCCCTCCTCTTCTGTTTTCTGGAAGAGATGGTGTAGAATGTATGTATATTGTTCTTATGCGTTTGGTGAAATTATTTGGGCCTGAAGTTTCCTTTTTTGGAACTGTTTACACTATGAAATTAATTTCTTTAAGAGCGATGGCATTATTCAGATCATCTCATTCATCTTATGTGAATTTTGATAGTTTGTGTCTTTCAAAGCATTGAGCCGTTTCATCGGAGTTGTAGAAATTATGAGTACAGCAATGTTCGTAGTCTTCCCTTATGAACCTTTTTGGAAAAGACCTTCTTTTAAAGCAGTTTTAAGTTTACAGCAAAATTGTGAGGGAGGTACAGGATTTCTCAGATACTCCCAGCCTCCCCCCACGTGTAGCCTCCCCCCGTCATCAAGTTCACTCACTAGAATGACACTTCTCTCTCTCTTTTTTTTTTTTTAAGATTTTATTTATTTATTTGACAGAGATAGAGACAGCCAGCGAGAGAGGGAACACAAGCAGGGGGAGTGGGAGAGGAAGAAGCAGGCTCATAGCAGAGGAGCCTGATGTGGGGCTCGATCCCATAACGCCAGGATCACGCCCTGAGCTGAAGGCAGACGCTTAACCGCTGTGCCACCCAGGCGCCCCTCTCTTTTTTTTTTTTAACCAAGGATGAACCTAATTCGATACATCATAATCACCCCATGTCCAAGTTTACATTAGGCTTCACTCTTGGTGTTGGACATTCTGTGGGTTTGCACAAATAAGGACATATATCCCTCATTATAATACCATACAGAGTATTTTCACTGCCCTAAAAATCTTCCATACATATTAACCTTTTACGTCTGTGAGGCTAGTGATATCTGCTTTCATTTCTGATATTTGTGATTTGTATCTTCTCTCCTTTTTTTTTTTTTTTTTTGTNTTTTTTTTTTTTTTTTGGTCAGTTTGGCTAAAGCTACATCAATTTAATCTTTCCAAAGAACCAGATTTTGGTTTCAGTGATTTTCTCTGCTGTTTTTCTGTTTTCAATTTTTAAATTTCTGCCCTTCATAATTTCTTTCCTTCTTCTTGCTTTGGGTTTAAAGTTTATGTTGTATTTCTATTTCATTTGGTTTCAAATATTTTTAATTTCCTTCGAGACTTCCTCTTTGACTCGTGGATTATTTAGACGTGTTGTTGAATTCCCAAGGATTTGGGAAGTTTTAAGATGTCTTTCTGTTATTGATTTTTAGTTTAATTTCATTACGGTCAGAGTACATACTTTGTATGATTCCAGTTCTTTTAAATTTGTTAAGTTTGGTTTGATGGATATCGTCTATCCTAGGATATGATCCATCTCTCTTTTTTTTAATTTTTTTTATTACATTATGTTAGTCACCATACAGTACATCCCTGGTTTCTGATGCAAGGTTCGATGATTCATTAGTTGCGTATAACACCCAGTGCACCATGCAATACGTGCCCTCCTTACTACCCATCACCAGCCTATCCCATTCCCCCACCCCCCTCCCCTCTGAGGCCCTCAGTTTGTTTCTCATAGTCCGTAGTCTCTCATGTTTCATTCCCCCTTCTGATTACCCCCCCTTTCTTTATCCCTTTCTTCCCCTACCGATCATCCTAGTTCTTATGTTCCATAGATGAGAGAAATCATATGATAATTGTCTTTCTCTGCTTGACTTATTTCACTTAGCATTAGGGTATGATCCATCTTGGTGAATGTTCTGTGCACCATGAAAGAATGTGTGTTCTTTTATTACTGAGTGTGAATGCTGTAAATGTCAGTTTATAGGTTAAGCTGATTAATACTGTTGTCCAGGTCTTTTATATCCTTGTTGTTTTCCCATCTAACTAGCTTTATCGATCACTGAAGAAAAGTGTTAGGGATTTCCAATGAGAAATGTCAATTTGTCTGTTTCTCCTTCCTGTTCTGTTAGCTTTTGCTTCATGTGTTTTTAAGTCTGTCGTTAGGTGTGTGCACATTTAAGATAGTTTTATCTTAGTGAGCCAACTCTTTTATGCAATGTTTCTCTTAATCTTTGGTCACTTCCCTTGTTCACATTAGATCATTTTTATCATTCCATCTTCAAGGTCACCATTTTTTTTTGTCATCTCCATTCTGCTGTCGATCCCATCCCACCAATCTGTAATACTTCGGTTATCGTATTTTTCCGTTCAGTTCTTTTTTATAAGTTCTACCTTTCTGCTGAGAATTTCTTTATTTCCATTTGTTCAAGAGTGCTCACCTTTCCTTCATGGAACATGGTTAACTGCTTTAAAGTCTTTGTCTTCTGGGGCGCCTGGGGGGCTCAGTCGGTTGAGCCTCCAACTCTTGATTTCGGCTCAGGTCATGATCCGGGGGTTGTGGGATCGGGCCTGGGGAAGGCTCTGCCCTCACAGGGAGACTGCTTGGGATTCGAGATTCTCTCTCTCCCTCTGCCCCTCCCCCACCTTGCCCTCTCTCTCTAAAATAAATAAATAAATAAATAAATATTTTTAAAAAATAGTCTTTGTCCTCTAATGATAGAATCTGGGTCATCTTGGGGTTGATATTTATTGACTGTCTCCCCCCTTGTGTATTATAGGGCTTTTCCTAGTTTTTTTTTTTTTTTTTGCATGTCAAGTAATTTTACCTCGTGTTCCTGGATGTTTTGAATATTATATGATGAGACTCTGAGTCCTGTTAAAATACTCCAAAGCACATCAGTTTGGGGGCTTTTGTTTGTTGAAATCAGGAAACCAACCCAGTTAGGAAATCTCTGAGCCCAACCTGCCTTCTGTTCCAATGGCAGTTCAGTTTTCAAAGTCTTTGAAATACTATTTGGATGCACTTCAAGTGTGTCCTCTCCTGGCCCAGTCTGTTCACTGTCTACACTGGAGTTCAGTTCTCCAAGCCTTTGGTGTGCTGTTAGTCAGTTCCATGTACGTGCAGCCCAGGAATGGGGCCAGGACTTCAAACACGACTTTATGGGATCCAATTCCTGAGCTCTTTCCTTTCTGTGACTGCACCCTCTCCTCTCAGGGTCCCTTTTCTGGCCTTTTGGTTAGAAATCTGGGGCTTTGGCCTCCCTCTAAGGTTTCACCCCTCCCATGCCTGGTATACGTCCAGGATGAAATGGTGAGAAGAACAAGAGAGAAATGACTAACAGGAATTTCCCCCTGGAAATTCCTAGATTCGCATTCCACAGAGAAAGATTTTTCTTCCCCTGGGGTTTTAGGTGCCTGCCCGGCTGCTGGTACCCCTGCGACCCCCAACTTTGAGACTGGGGCTTCCCTCGGGGTAGGGCTGGGAGCAGGATTTTTTTTTTAAACCATGGCATTTCTTCTACTCTGTCCCCAAAGGGCCCCTTTCCCTGGCCTGTCATCAAAAAGGGAGAGTTTCTTCTGAAGCTTTTTCCGTTCACACCTGCTATGCAATTCTGGGCTTTGGGCTTCCCAAGTCTAGGCTGGAAAAATAAACCAGGAAACTTCTTGCCATATTCGTCTTCAAGCCATTTGTTTGTTTGTTTGTTTTTTGCTGTCATTTTTACTTCAAGTCTTAATTTCCCTCCCAATTTGCCTGCTAGAATTTCCTCTAGAGAAAATCCCTCCTCAGTTGCTTCATGTAATCTGTCCAGCGTCTTTAGTTCCAATGAGTGGAAGTGGTGGAGTGTAGGGAACTGACTCCATCTTAACAGAAACCAGAAGGCTTCCTGGGTTTTTAATCTTGGCCTTGAATTTTAAAAATTCAAGTCTGTCTCCAAGCTGCATCTGGGATACTAGTTGGAGACGTGCTGTCGCAACACAACATTTAAAATGATGCTTTTCCCTTTAAATATTCAAATTTTTCAGTAAAGGTTTCCCGCACCCCTGCCAGTTTTTCTAGGTGAAAAGAGAGCCGAAGACAAATTTATTCATTCTCTGGTCAGAGCAAGCCCCCAAACTTGTGATGATGATGATAATAATGGTAATAGCAATTAGATTAGCAGAAATAATAATAATTATTGGTAAAGACCATGAACGTTGGAGCCAAGCTGCCTGTGTTCAAATCCCAACTCGGCCTCTCACTAGCTGTGGGACCATCACCCTGAGTGATTCCATTTTCTCACCTGGGCAATGGGAATAATAATAGTATCTGCTTCAGAGCTGGTCATGGGGATTCATGTGACTAGCGGGCTCTGAGCGGGCCTGACACAAAGGCAGGGTCACCAAGCATTTGCCTGACTGGTCACAGTCACCGCCACACTTACTAGACGCCTCACCTGCCCACTGTGCCAATTTTCCTTGTTCGGATGAGGCCGCTGAGGCCTCCGAGAGGCAAATGGCTCGCTAGAGGCCGCGTGGCTGGCAGAGCTCGAAATGAGGGGGCGTGGGCGCCTGTCACCAGCTCCAGAGCATCTGGCTGGTGACCCATCAGGCAGCAGCGGCAGGGAGGCTCTGAACACAGGCTGGTGTGTGCTGGGAGAGATGCGTGGGGTGGGGGAGAGCCAGCCCAGAGAGAAAGCACACAGAAATAGAAGGGGAAGACTGGTCATTGAGTGGCCCCAGAACGGAAAGATCAATATTTTACTGCCAGAGACACGGCCTGGCTGTGTGGGTTTCAGTGACCGCGTGGCTCCTGCAGGGTCCTGACAGGCCCGGATGCCCTTCTCCTCCGGCCCAGAGCCCAGTGGAGCGCCCCGCTCCCCCGGGCAGCCCAGCCTCGGGTGGTGGGTGCAGTGTATGGGGGCTGGCATGGCCTGCGGCCTCACTTCACCGTGAAGACCACACATGGGGGGTTATTTGCGGTACTTGCCGTGGGACCTTCAGCAAGTGCTTCCCCTGCCTGGGACCCGGCTTCCCTGTCTACAGAATGAAGGGTGGGGTCCGAGGAATGCACCAAACACTTGGTGACCCTTCCTTTGTGCTAGGCCTGCTCAGAGCCCGCTAGGCACGTGAATCCTCACAACCAGCTCAGAAAGGTTCTCTGGTGTCCAGGAAGGTTGAGATGCCTGGCGATCAAGGCAAGGGGTCCCCAGCCACAGCAGGTAAAGATGCTCTGATGGGCAGAGGGTGGGGGCCTGAGAGCACAGCTCAGCGGGAAGCACAGGGAGAGCAGTAGACCACCCGAGCGGACCCTCTGGGGGCAGAGGGACCTGGGTTCAAGGAACAGTCACGACTGCGGCGACTGTCTAAACGTCCAGCCTCCGTGAGCCTCAGTCTCCTCGGCTGTAGAATGGGAGGCTGTGATTGTAGCTACCGTTACGGTTGTTGGGAGGACTAGAGATGAGATTGAGTGGGGCCAGAGTTTGGCGGCTTGCTGTCGTTTCTGGCAAGCCCGCCACGAACCCAGCAGGAATTATGAGTACCTGTCCACAGAAGCTCTGCTGTTGTTTATTTAGAGAGTTCTTGAACCAACGTGATGGTGTTTATTCCTATAATCGGTATTTTTGTTATGATAACGTTACCGTGGTCCCGTGCACCTTCTCAAGGGGTGCGCGGCTGTTCACGTGGCCTTCCCTGCACACTCTGAGCCCCGTGGGACTAAGCCTTAGCTCTGGGGTATTCAGGGACTTCGCAGTGGTCCGCAGGACCTCATCTATCCGCCTGTCATCAAACACCCCTGCACCTCTGCTCCAGGCCGGCCTTCCCTGGAGGCGGGGGGCTGGATGGCCTGACCCCTCAGGGTCTCCCACCCCAGGGGGTGACAGACGCCCTGGATTACAGAATCCGAGTGCGCAGCCAGCTGCCTCTTAGGTGGACCTGAGACTGGGGCTCCACCTCAGCCACTCAACCGTCGGTGACGACTCCCCCCTTGACTGTATCAGAGATAATTAAGGCAGCGCCCCCGACCTTGGAGAGGATTATAGGGGGAAGTGCCGGGAGGCTGGGAGGTACTGTCCACGTGTTCACGGCGTCCCCACTGTGCCAGTGGCAAGAGGGCAGGGGGAGAGGAGGTGGGACTCCGGCTGGGGTGGTGGGCGGGCTCCCTGCAGCCCTGCAGGTGGCACCTGGGCATTGCTATTCTGAGAAACCACGTCATCGCCTGGTGCTATCAGGCTGTCTTGGCTGTGGGGGAGGGGGCAGCTGCAGGGCCGAGGAGGCTCTGGCTGCAGTGGGAGCTGGCAGAAGGCCACCTTCTTCCTCCCCTGGCATTCCGAGGTCCCGGTGGGTACCGGGCTCAGGGGGTCACAGAGAGTGGGCGTATGAGCTCTGCCCACCCGTCATCCCCAGACTCACACCCACGTGGAAGAGGCAGGGTCAGCTGGAATAGAGGTCCGAGTGTAGGGCCGCCAAGCTCGGGGAGGGAGGAGAGACGCTTGTTTGGGGTCTCTTTCTGGTCACCGCTCATCCTCCAGAGCCAGCAGGGCCCGTGCCCATAATGCCAGGCCACTGGCAGTGACCAGGGCTTCAGACCCCGGCTGCAGCTGCCGCCCCCGGAGACCTGTCCTGTGGGCATGCAGGAGACATGGTCCCTAACCAGTAGATGAATCCCCAGCACGGCCTGGGCTTTGGAGCGTGTGGTGGGTGGGATGGGCGAGAGGGTGTCTGCCGGGCCGTGTTAACAACACCCACGGGAAGAGTGGCCTGCGGACCACGCCCCACCGTTTCCCCGGTGCCCCAGCACCCACCGCCTGCAACCCAGCCCCAAAGGAGTCCAAGAAGGAGCTCGTCTTCGCTCCGTGATGTTTTAGACCTTGCTGGGGATTACTGGGAGGCGAGGGAAGGTGCCTGACGTTGAGAGCGTGACGGCGGCGCGTGTGCATGGGCACGTGTGCGTCTGTGTGGCCACACATGTGGTCAGCCATCGGCCCCCAGCAGAGTGCCCCGCATACAGGAGGCGCCCACTGAGGGAACGAATGTTTGCTTGTGTGCTGGGGGTGGAGGGACTGCCACAGTTGCAGGTGGATTTAGAAGCAGGCTTCTGGAAGAAATATTGAGAAGCTGACTTTCAGGCGCTGGAACTATGGGCGGTGGGGGTGGGGAGGGGAAGGGCACCAATTCCTTAGAAAAGACAGTTCTTACAAAATTGGTCATTGCCAAAAACTAGGAAAATATACCCAGATCTCGCGAGTTTGAAGTCAGTGGCTCTGGATGAGGACTAAATTAAGACATCATTACAGAGAACAATTTGGCAACTGTTATCAAAAGCCTTTAAAATTTAGAGGATTTGTAGAACCATTCATATTCAGTTATTCAACAAATATTTGTGAAGCTTCTGCTATATGCCGGTCATGGTGGGCACTACCGTGTGTACAGTGGTGATCAAAGCAGACGTAATCCTTGGGGCGCCTGGGTGGCTGTCGGTTAAGTGTCTTCCTTCAGCTCAGATCATGATCTCTGGGTCCTGGGATCGAGCTCTGCGGGAGGCTCCTGCTCACTGGGGAGCCTGCTTCTCCCTCTGCCTCTGCCCCTGCCCCTGCCTGCTGCTTGTGCTCTCTCTCACTTGCTCTCTCTCTCTGAAATAAATACATAATATCTTTTTTAAAAAACAGACATAATCCTTGCCCTCAGGGAGCTTACTTTCTAGAGGGGAAGATATAAATTAATACAATTATCACACTAATATAATTACAAATCGCAGCAAATGGTTGGAAGGAAAAGTATAGGGTGCTGCAAGGCAAGGTAATAGAAGGGTGGACCCTAATTACATGGGAGTGGTGAGGACAAGCTTGTCTCAGGGAGAAATGTTTAATACAGGTACAAACAGCAAGCTGAAGGGTGAATCAAAGTCAGGTGATGAATAGGGGTAGGGGGAGGACGAGCGTTGGAGATCGAGGACAGTGTGTGCAAAGGCCCTGAGGCAGAACAGAGATTCTTTTGCTTGAGGAGTTGATTGAAGGCCGGTGTGGCTGGAATGCAGTGAGGAATGGAAAGAGAAGGAGATGGGCCGGAAGGGCCAAATCATACAGGGCCCTGTAGGCCATTACTGAGTTTCGATTTTATCCTAAGGGTAGTGGACAGTCACTGGAAGGTTTTAAACAGGGGAGGTGGTGACATGATCCAGTTGGAGTGGAGAATGAGTTGCAGGGGCTGAAAGTGGGAGAGGGTAGATGAATCGGGAGACCTCAGCAGCCAAGAAGGGCGATGATGATGTCTGTGACCGGCGGGATCCCAGGGGCGCTGTGGAAAAGAAGGTGCTTGAGGACGTGGTATTTGGGTACGGGCTGGACGTGTGTGAGAGGGAGGAGTCCGGGTGACGCTGAAGAACTTCACGGGCGGCAGACGGGTGGGGAGGAAGGAAGGGTGTGGCCAGGGAGTGGGCCATTTGAGTGAGTGGTCCTGGCGGAGGGGTGAGTCCTCAGGGCGACTGGGTGGATGGGGGAGAAAGCAATGAGTCAAGGATCTGAGAGGCCGGGGGGTGACAGGTCATCCACACGGCTGCAAAAACCCCCCAAAATCAATTGTAATGACAAGAAGTGGGGAAAAATCCAAATTACCCAACTATTTGGGGTGGTTAGGTAAATGAGGGTGTACCCACCGGGCTGCGGGTCTTATAACCGCTAAAAATACGGGTGGGACCGCTGGGCAGTGTGGATAGGTTTCTGATAAACAGTTAAGCGGGAGAGAACATTCCAAACATCAAGAATGGCTGACTCCTTTGGGCTGAAAAACCTTTATTAAACAAACTTTATTTTTTTTACTATTTTAAATGGAAGTATAAAGTACACATAGAACAGAAAAGTGCCCCGGCCACGAGCAGACAACTCCGTGGGCTTCTCTGCACAGCCAGCACCCAGATGGAGCACTAGAAACGCCCTTGGTGCCCCCCGCCCCCTACAAACTTCTGCCAATGTCACCTCTGTCTTGACCATAATTGGTTTTGCCTTAAATCTTAATTGATTTGTCATGTTAAATTTTTACAGAATGTATACAAATGTGACATAATTATTTCCTCCTTATAGACAGGGGAAGTTGACTAAGGGTCTCTAAGAACTACCAAAAAAAAAAAAAGTGGTTAAAACTATGTGTTTTAAAGCAAGGAAAATGGGAAACAGCGGGGTTTGATTCATTCTCTTTTCTGGAATTTCCACAGGAGCCTGTACTATTTTTGTAGGAAAGAAACCACTAAGTGGGAAACAGCAGGCTTTGATTCCCTTTTCTGGAGACTGCTATGAGCGTGAATTATTTTTGCAGGAAAGAAACCACTAGGTTAAAAAATCAGAGCACTGACTTTCCACAAGCCGGTCTTTGTCGAGAGGCTCCCCGTGCTGTCCGTGGGTCTTAGCAGAACGGAGTGACCCCACCACTGTCTGGGGCTTGGTGCTGGCCCCAGGGTGTGGGGTGGGGGCCGAGGAGGGGGCCGCTGGTTGTCCCTCCCTCCCAACCTCCCCAGCCAGCCTCACCCCAGCTCCATGAGCGTCTCTGGGGACCTCACACCTGTCCCTCCTTCCTTCTCACAGGTGGAAAAACTTGTGAAATATCTGGATCCCAACGACCTTGGGAGAATCAACTTCAAGGACTTTTGCCGAGGGGTGTTCGCCATGAAAGGTGAGAGCGTCGTGGGAACCGGTCTGCCAGGATCCTGTCCAGCTGAGGAGGCTGGCCTGACTTGGGTTTCGGCTGGGGCTTCTCCCGTCAGGGCTGAGAAGGAGCGGGGCTCCCGCAGCTGCCCCAGCCGTGCAGGGGTTGTGGGACGGTCTCTGATCTTCTGCCATGGAGTCCCCACATCAGTGGGACGGCCTTTTCCACCCTTCCCGTCGTCTGTACTGCTGAGGAAGTTTCCCGATGGCTTTCCTTTCTTCCCGCGTCCTCCTCCAGGTCACCTTCCTCCAGGATGACCGAGCTCCCGAGCAGTTTCCCAAGCCCTGGGACTCACAGTTTTAAAGCCAGCACAGCTGTGGGCAAGCCGTGGGCAGGGCTGGACACCCATCTTCCTCCTTCTCTTCCATTCTCTTTGTTTCCTCCCCTCTCTCTTCCCCGGGACTCCCCAGTCCCTTCCAGTCTCCCCAGCTCTCCCCCTTGAAGGGACATTATACAGTCCCTCTCTTTCCCCAATTCAGAGGCAGTTGTGAGAGACCCCCAGGCATCAGAGGCCACTCAGGGCCACTCTTACTCCTAAACTGCTTGTCTGGAAAGAGTGGCTTAGGTCGCCAGCCAGGTGACTGTGCCAAGGCCTCCCTGTGGGCTCTGAAGAGGACACAGTCCAGCGAGGCTTTGCTGCCATCTGCGAAAGAAGCCATGTTTTCCTGTTGGGGTGAACCGTTCTCTGTGGGATACCTAGGGTTCTGGGAGGGTGGAAAGGACCAGGAATGACTTCCTTGGAAGTGAGAGGTGATGGGAAGCGAGCTGAGAGTTTGGGAGGGGCTGCATACGGCCCCCGTAAAGCCTTCTGAATAGAGTTGGCTGTAGGACCACCGCCAACTGCACCTGTCTCGTGCCTATGCCAGGCGCTTTGCAGGTGTGACCTCCTTTGTCTGAAAAGACATGGGGGCATTTGCTTAGAAACTGTAGGGGCGCCTGGGTGGTACAGCAGTTGAGCGTCTGCCTTCAGCTCAGGGCGTGATCCCGGCGTTCTGGGATCGAGCCCCACATCAGGCTCCTCCGCTATGAGCCTGCTTCTTCCTCTCCCACTCCCCCTGCTTGTGTTCCCTCTCTCGCTGGCTGTCTCTATCTCTGTCGAATAAATAAATAAAATCTTTAAAAAAAAAAAAAAAGAAGGAAACTGTGGAAGGAGGCCACCTGTGTCCCCGAGTCAGCAGGAAGTAGAGCCATTCTGAGGGTGACCCTATCCCAGATGTCCTGGAGTTTGCAGGGCTGTTGAGGGCCTCAGGCTCAAAGGAATGTGTGCATTTGGACTCTCTGTGAACCAGGCAGGGAGTATTGTCTTATATCCTTTCCTCCAGGAAGGCCTCCTTGATTCTCTTTGCCCCCTGACCTGCCCTCTGCATTTGGGAGTCTCTCTTTTGTGCATTTTCTGTTAGGGTTAGAGCCGTGGAAGAAGTCCTGGAAGGAAGGACCTGTCTCAATGTAATCTGCAGAGTCCTGGCCCAGCCCTGGCCCAGCCCGAGGCTCTGAGCCTGTGCTGTCTGTCTGTCTGCAGGGTGTGAGGAGCTGCTGAAAGATGTGTTGTCCATGGAGAGCGCGGGGACGCTGCCCTGCACGCCAGAGATCCCAGACTGTGTGGAGCAGGTAAGAGGGCGGAGGCCCACGGCCGCTCCTCGAGGAGAAGGGGTGGAGGAGCCCCCGAAGGCCCTGCCTTGCCCTTTCTGATCTTCCTGCCTTTGCTCTGCCTCGTTGGTGTCTGGGAGGCCCCAGAGCCTCCCCTTTTGAAAACCCTTTGGCTTCCAAGTCAAGAAATAATTTTTGGAACCTGAGCAACGAAGCACCTTGGGAAGCCAGAGCAGAGAGGGTAGGGACCGGGGGGTCCTCACAGAGCTCCTTTACTCCCCACCCTCTGGTTCCAAGGAGAAACTGAGTCCCAGACAGGGAAAGTGACAGATTTGAGGTCAAGGACAGGCAGGACTGCAATTGTTCTCTTTTCTCCTGTGCCACAACCCACGGAGCCAGCAGACCCCTGGGTGGTTTTTCCCGAACAACAACCCCCACCAGCTCCTCCGTCTCCCAATGCTTCAACAGCAGCCAGGTGCCTAACAATTCCTTCAGTTCAGTTCCAGAGTTAGCGCAGACCCCAGGTTCAAGGACTCAGCCCCACAAGACCGCCCCACTCAGGGGCAGCCCCAGATGGGGGGGCCCAGGCTGCCTGCACTCATGCCGGCTGACCACAAATGTGGGGATTCCCACAACACCCCTCAGGTTCAAAAATTCACTGGAACAACTCGCAGAACTCAGGAACACGCTGTGTTTGCGATAAGGTGCTGACAAAGCACATGACTCAGGAACAGCCACCTGGGAAAGATGCGAAGGGCAAAGCACAGGGGTGAGGGTGCAGAGATCCCAGACCCACCACCCTCCCAGCACATCAGCTTGCTCACCAACCGGGAGCTCTGCAAACTTCGATTACCCCGTATGCAGCCCTTCTAGCTTCCCCAAGGTGGGGTTGTGGGCGAGCTGGACGTTCCCACCTTGGGAACTTTCCAGTAGCCAGACCCAACCTGAGGCTCTCCAGGGGCCCCACCTGTGTCACCCCCTCAGCAGGAACTCAAGTGTGTTGGGCAAGGGCTCCTTACTCGGGACAAAGGACACTTCCATCACTCAGGAAGTTTCGAGGGCTTTAGGAGCTCTGTGCCAGCAAGCGTGACAAACAGTCCCCATGGTTCTGTTTGCCTTTATCCTCACCTAATGGTTTGTTTATTACAAGACTTTGAACTCTTGTTCCAAACACACGTGGCTACATCCTACGGACAGACACAGTGGGAGACGTGCGTGTTGACAATCACTGAGGAGCCTTCCGGTTGAGACACCCGGAGCTGGAGGAGGATTATCTTGGTTCCTCATCCAGGCCGGCTCAAAAAAACCTTTTCTCCACCTCCAGTTGGTGCCTCTTCTGGACCCTCCAAACATAGGTATTTTCTACAGGTGAAGGAGGTCCAGGGCCGCCGAGGTCACTTTGGCTGGGTGGTGGGGTCAGAGTTGGCACTGGAGACGCGGGAGTCCTCACAGAGGACCTGCGTGCTGAGGGGGGCCAGCAAAGTGGTGACGGAGAAGCCAAGGCTCAAACCCAGAGCGAGGGCCTCCGCCACAGAGCCCAGGAAGCTGGCCCCCAGGGTGCAGTGCCCAAAACAAGGGCCCCCAGGGATGAGTGAAGAGAGCTAGGCTCCAGGCCTGCCTCGACAGGCCCAATGGATGTGGGGTGAATAGGCATTTGGGCCCAGCTAATGGGATGGGAGCCAGGATCAGGGCAGACTCCCCGTGTGGGACAAGCACGGAGCGTCCCCAGGTTTTTGGAGTGGGCACCTAGTGGATTGCTGAGCAGGAAGGCTGTGGGGTCGCTCAGGCATCCCACGGGAGCCACTGACTAGGTGTGCAAACCAGATAAGCTGCTGTCAACTCCTCTGGGCCTCGCTTTCCTCAGCTGTAGAATGGGGCTTGCCATACCTATCTAGGGGACCTGTGGAAATCAGTGAGGAAATACTAATTTTCTCATCAGCTGGTACATGAGACCTCCCTCCCTTCCTCCCTGTGCCGTCCTAGCGGTTAGGCCGAGAACGCGTTCTCGTCCTGCTTTACCCTCGGATACTGGTGTTTCACAAGTCTGTCAAGACAAAGGGCTGCATGTGACGAGCTGGAGAGCAGAGGGGAGCCGGGGCCAGCCTCCCCCCCAGAGTTCCCACGCCAGGCCCTGTTCCTGCAGCCGCAGGCTGCTCCCTTGGCCTCCACGCGTGGCAATCCACGCTTCTGGAAGGAAAGGTAAAAAATAGACCCAGAAGCCTTGGGCTCCGGGAGGATGCTTTGCTTTCAGAGCAATGCTGTTTTCCAGAACACAAAACCTGGAGGTTTGAGAAAAGCGGGAAGAACGTGCCAGTCGAACCTCAGTCACCCCGGCGCCCCTCATTGTCTCTGTCTCAGGACCTTGCCTGCATGTGTGTTTTCATTTCCCTTTGTTTAAGCTCCTCCGGGGTGAGCTCTTCACACTGTCCGTGTAGGTCTGGCTCTTTCAGGTGGCTCAGCGGGCCAGGGCCCTGGGAGGTGGTGACTGACCGCTGGATGTCCTGGGCAGCCTCGTTCTGGGGCATCCAACAGGGTGGCTCGGCTGGCCAGGGCTCTGTTCCTTACGATAGGATCCTGAGTGCTGGGGTGGGGGTGGGAGGGGGATAGGTCAACAGCCAGGGGGCAGGCGACGCCTGCAGGGCCCGAGGCCTCGGCGATGGGAACGAATCCCCTTCCTGGCTCAGCCTCCTGGAATGTGCAGCTCTGGACTCCGTTTAGCTAAAGGCCAGCAGCTCCTCAGGTTGGGGGAGCCGAGAGGGCCAGCCTGGACAGGTCTGAATCCTAAAGACAGGGCCCTCAGCAGCCTGTCGTGTCCCAGCTGTCCCCTAGGGGTCAGCTTGAGACCGACAAGAACCTGGATCACTAGGGCTTCCAAGCGCTGCCCAGACAGAAACACCAGCGGTGGTGTGGGGACCCTGTAGGGAGGACACACTGATGGGACAGCAGAAGCTCCCCCTCCTCCCCCTCAGCCGGGGTGGCGACCTCCGCCCTCACCACCTGATGAGGGTCCTCGTTAAAATGCTGAAGGGCTTTGGGGCGGCTGGTTGCCACAGGAGCCCCGGGTCAACCTCCTGCCCCGGGCTATCACAGCGGTGCCTCCCGGCCTGCTGCTCAGACCTGGGGGCCCATGTGAGTCCCTCCTGGGTGCGTGTCACCTGTGCTATATCATTTCTAGAACTTACTGGCTGTCACCCTGCATGTGTCCTCAGAGCCTGCGACACTGTGGCACCAGAAAGCGTCGCTGAGGACTTGGTAAACCCAACTGCCGAGCGAGGTTCCTGGTGCGGGGGATTCGAGTGTGGTCAGAGGGATCCCTCTGTCCTTCCTTCTTTGCAGCCCTCAGTCTGTGTAGTGTAGGGACAGGGGAGAGGGTGTAGGCAGGTGGAGAGCCCCCCCCCACCTCTGGCCCGAGAGGCAAGGGGGCGGTGAGGTGACACGAAAGCTGAGCCCACAAACGCTGTGAAAGCCCGGGACCCTGGTCATTCTCCCTCGTGGGCTGATTAATAGAGAACCCCATAAAATGAAGAGGGCGTCAGACCACCTGCTCCCCCTGTGAAACTGCCATGTCAGCGAATGAGGTCACCAGCCAGGTGGCCCCAAAGCAAAGAAGTCATTCTTGACGCCCCCTCAGCCAGCCAGCCTCCAGTCCCCTGATCCCCACTCAGCCCCTTGTCCTTCTCCCCCTGCTGCCTACAGCTGCCCTCACCGCCCCCAGGCTTCCCCTCTCTAGACCCTTATCCCAGTGCCTCGGCATCTTCCTAAGGAGCTGCTCTGTCACTCCACCAGCAATGGGATAAAATCATCTCCCACCTGCTTCTCCAGCCTCACCCCTCACCACCCCGAGATTGGTGACACCCCGCTGTTCCTCATTTTATGAAAAGGCCAAGTTCTGTCTTGCCTCCCAGACTTGGCACACGTTTTGTCTTTCTCCTGGGATGTCCTCCCACCCTCTGTCCCTGGGCTAACTTCTGCTCATCACTAAGACTCACACCTCCTCTAAGAAGACTCCCCTGGTTTTCCCTCTGCCCCAGCCTGTCTTCCCCCCGACTCCCCCAGCCTAGAGGAGGACCTGCACTGAGCTTCCTTGAGGCCCTGGGCCTTAATCTCAGCCTCCACGATGTCTCCAAGTTCCCTCCCCAGTAGCACCATTGTCACCCCGCGGTGGCAGGGCTCACTCTTGGTGACCTCGTCTTCACATCTAGCACAGCCTTATTCATGCTGCATAGAGTGTTTCTCTAAGTATTTCTTGGATTAGAAATCTAAAAATGCTGTTATCAAAGGGTATGCAGACTTTATTTTTTTTAATAGATGTGTCCAGTTTCTCTTCTCGAAAGGCAGTACCGATATATCATCCGACAGTACGTGAGAGTGCCCATTTCCCGACCCCTTTGCCAACCCTGGAGGGTCTCCACCAACCTGTCATCTCCTCTCCCCTGCCCCCCTCCCTCCTGCGCTCGCTGGCCTGATGGAAGGAAACTCACCCTCCCTTTCTTGACATTGCCACTTACTAGCGAAGTAGGCCACGTTCTTTATGTTCACGGGCCTCTGGATCTCTTCTCCGGGGAGTTACCTGTTCATAGTCTTTGCTCATTTTCCTTTGGGTTGTCTTTTCCTTATTGATTTATAGGACATCTATATATACTTGGTCAATCTTTACATATTTTGCTTGTATTTTAGTCCTGGTTTTGGTGTCTTTTATTGTATAGAATTTTACTATTCTTAAGTAATCATTACCTCCTTTTATGCCATTTGCATTTTATGCTTCTTTATCTCAAGGCTATAAACAAAACCCCCTGTGTATTTTTTTCCCAATACTTTTAGACAAACATGTTACACTTCGTTCTTTGATCACCTGCAGCTTGTTTCTGGTTTTGGTAAGAATATATTCACCTGGCATTATTGTTTTCCAAATGTTTCCAACTGTGGAGGCCCCTCCTGTCAGATAATCCCTCTTTCCCCACTCATCTGGAATTCCACCCCTTTCTCTTACACTAAGTTTCCTTATAAACACGGTTTCTTTCTGGACTCTGGTCTGTTATATTGATCTATTTGTCTATTTATTTCTGAGCCAAAACCAGTCTCAGCTACCTTGCTTTGTAGTTTGGTATCTGCTAGAGACAATCTCCTTCATCCTTCTTTATTTAAAACCGGTTTTTGTTATGCTTACATATTATCTCTCCCAGAATACTCATTTTTGTCAAAATCTGTTAGAAACCCAGCTAGAGATTTTGTTTGAAATTTGTACATCAATTGGAGGGAATTGGCTTCTTTAAAATATGGAATTCTCTCATCCAGGGACTTAGTATACCCTGCATTTTATTCTGGCGTTCTTTCATGCCCTTCAGAAAAATTGTATGATCTTCTCAAATAGGTTCTGCACATTTCTTCATACGGTGACTCTATTTTAGAGTCTCTATTGCTGTTATGTGTAGAATCTTTGTCCCATGATATTTCCCGATTGGTTATGGCTAGTGTGTAGGACAGCTTTTGATTTTTGGTGTTGATTTTGTCATGCCAACCTTACTAAACCCCCTTATTAGTTCTAATAGTTCATTTACATGCTATTTCCCAACATTTGCTATATAGTAATGAAGCTATATTACCTTTCTGCATAAATTTAAATAGCTATGTGATATTTCATCACACAAAGACAACCAGATTTATTTTCCAGTTCCTTTTTGTTATGCATATATATATACACACATATATATTAATCTAATATGGGGGATTAACAAAAGCAGTGTAATCACCATTCTTGTAGCTAAATTGTTCCCTACGGCAGCAATCACTGCTTTAGAGTAAGTCTGAGGTTGGCAGACTACAGTTCCTATGGCCCAAATCTAGCAGGCTGTTTTTGTAAATAAAGTTTTATTAGAACACATTCATCCCCATTTGCTCACCTCTTGTCTGTGGTTCTTTCACGTTACAATGGCAGAGTTGAGTGGCTGCCACAGAACTGTATGGCCCACAAAGCCTAAAATATTTACTATCTGCCCTTTACAGAAAAAGTCTGCCAACCTTTGGGATAAAATCTGATAAGTGGAAACTTCTTTTTTTTTTTTAGATTTATTTATTCATTTGGGAGAGAGAGTGCGTGAGGGCGCTCGCGCATGTGTGCCGTGCATGCACCAGTGGGGAGAGGGGCAGAGGGAGAAAGAGACAATCTCCAGCAGACTCCCCCTGAGCACAGAGCCCGACCGCGACTGTGGGGATCCCACAACCCTGAGATCATGACCTGAGCCGAAACTGATAATTGGACACTTAACAGACTGAGCCACCCAGGCACCCCGGAGTGGAAAGTATTTTATCAAAAGGGGGATAAACTTAAAATTTCCAATACAACTGCCAAATTCCTTTCCAGAAGAGTTGTTTCATTTACCCTCCCATCAGGATTGTGTCAGAGTCCAACTACCCTTTTGATATTGGGTGCTAACTGATTTCTCAAATCTTTCTAATTTGAGAGGCTAAAAAGATTAGGATTGCTCTTTTGAATTAAAATACACTCAAATGTGGGGGACCTGGCTGGCTCCATCCGTATAGCGTGTGACTCTTGATCTCAGGGTTGTGAGTTCAAGCCCCACATTGGGTGTAGAGATTACTTAAAAATAATACATACATACATACATACAGTTGAACTCCTTCAATTACATTTATTGGAATTCTTTGTTAATTGCCTGCCCACATTCTTCACCATAGTCTCTATGTATGTATTAATTTTCATTGATTTGTAAAAACTAGAAATGTTACATTTTTGGACATACATCACAAATATTTTTTCAGCTTGTCATTTGTTTTTAACTTTACGACAATGGATTTACATTTCGTTTACAGCTAACTCATCCTTCTTTTCCATTATGGCTTTGGCTTTTGGTGTGATGCTTAGCAAGGCTTTCCGACCCAAGACTGTGGAACTATTCTATTTTTAAATGTTTTATTTATTTATTTATATATATATATATTTATTTATTTTGAGAGAGAGAGAAAGTGTGCGCACACACGTGAGGTGGGGAGGGCGGAGGGGAAGAGGGAGAGAGAGAATCTCAAGTAGACACTCCACTCAGCGAGGAGACTGACTTGGGGCTCGATCTCATGACCCTGAGATCACAACCTGAGCTGAAATCAAGAGTTGGATGCCTAACTGACTGAGCCACCCCGGCGCCCCTATTCTATTTTATTTTTATTTCATGAATTCGATTTTTATATTTAAAGTTTTGATCCATGGAATTAATTCTGGTGTCTGGAGTGAGGTAGGGATCCAGCTTTCCCTGTTTCGCCTCAGCCCCTTACCCTCCCTCCCGCCCACCTCACCTCACAGGAACCACAAGCTCTTTGCGAGGTTAGGCTGCAGTGGCCCCGGGCCCAGACCGGCTCTTCTGCTCATACTCGGAAGGACCCTTGCCAAGCCTCCGTCTTGCCAGGACAGCTGTTCAAAATCTGCCCCGTGCTTGTCTCTAGAACCGCCCCCGGGGAGCTCAAGGCCTGAAGGTCCCAGTGTATCCTTGCTTAACTTCATCCGTCCTGAAGCAAGTGTTTCTAAAACCTCTTGTGACAATGGCACTTTTAAATTCTAAAAATATTTGTTCTGAGAAACAGCATCTGATTCAGCTGTGCCGGTGGAGGTGTGGGTGGTGGCGTCAGGCTCGCACTGATGTGCTGAGGCGGGAGGGCGTTCAACGGCTCGGGGCGGCGGGGGGGTGGTGGGCTATGGGATCCTTTCTGCTTAATATGGCCACAGTGTTTTTCTATGTTCCAGTACCTCCCTCCTCTTAAAGGAAAGGATAATCTGCTTATCCCAAGCCCCACAGTTTCTGTAAGAATAAAAGATCCTTGAGTCGCATCTTGGGGAAATAACTGAGCTCCGCTTCGAGCAGAAGAGGCTGGGACAGAAGCAGAGGAGATGCTGAAGGCCCCCTGTTTGTCCCCTCACCCTGGTCTGCCCTGGACCACCCGTCCCTGACCTTCTGCCCCCAGCCCTCCCTGCCCCTCCCAGGAGCACAGGCCTGCAAGGGTACTCGAGGGTTCCACCTCCTGCCTCACTCGGCCTTGCTGTTCAAGTTCACACTTGCCTTTAGAACCTGGACTCGCTGAGTTAGCACCTGAGCAAACTTGGGAGTGACCACTTACATCCCGTCTTGAGAGGGTTTGGTCGGATTATTACCCTGGAGGAGATGAGCCAATTTCGCATCTGACTTTGTGATTTTATTTCAGCGGTATTTCTTTCATTGACTAGACACCCTTGGCTCTCTCCCATTCTCCTTTGAAGCAGCTGTCCCAGCCTGCTGGTTCCCTCGTTGATGAGTGTTAAGTAGGTTTTTGACACAGGTGACTGTGGGAACACACACACACACACACACACACTCGCATAACACGGAGGTTAGTTCTCAGAAGCAGCCCAGGGTACACTCGTGGTTCTCAACCCTGGCTGCACACTGAATTCGCGTAGAGGCTTTCAAAAGACACTGAGGCCGACCCCACCTCCCAGAGGTCGTGATTTAATCAGTCCAGGGAGGGGCCCACTCGTCTATGTTTAAAAGCCCCCAAGTAATTCTAATGGACACCCAAATTTGAAAACCGAGTGTCTAAACCAGGAGTTCTTGAACTTTGCTGCATATTAGAATTGCCTGGGAGCTTTTAAGCTTCTGGATGCCCAGGCTGTCCCTCAGACCGGGCAACACAGAACCTCGAGGGTGTTGCCTTTTTAAAATCTCCTCAGGCGATTCCGTGAAGCCCGGATCCCTCAACGTCCTGGACCCTGGTCAGTTCGCGTCCACACTTCTCTCNATATATATTTATTTATTTTGAGAGAGAGAGAAAGTGTGCGCACACACGTGAGGTGGGGAGGGCGGAGGGGAAGAGGGAGAGAGAGAATCTCAAGTAGACACTCCACTCAGCGAGGAGACTGACTTGGGGCTCGATCTCATGACCCTGAGATCACAACCTGAGCTGAAATCAAGAGTTGGATGCCTAACTGACTGAGCCACCCCGGCGCCCCTATTCTATTTTATTTTTATTTCATGAATTCGATTTTTATATTTAAAGTTTTGATCCATGGAATTAATTCTGGTGTCTGGAGTGAGGTAGGGATCCAGCTTTCCCTGTTTCGCCTCAGCCCCTTACCCTCCCTCCCCCACCTCACCTCACGGGAACCACAAGCTCTTTGCGAGGTTAGGCTGCAGTGGCCCCGGGCCCAGACCGGCTCTTCTGCTCATACTCGGAAGGACCCTTGCCAAGCCTCCGTCTTGCCAGGACAGCTGTTCAAAATCTGCCCCGTGCTTGTCTCTAGAACCGCCCCCGGGGAGCTCAAGGCCTGAAGGTCCCAGTGTATCCTTGCTTAACTTCATCCGTCCTGAAGCAAGTGTTTCTAAAACCTCTTGTGACAATGGCACTTTTAAATTCTAAAAATATTTGTTCTGAGAAACAGCATCTGATTCAGCTGTGCCGGTGGAGGTGTGGGTGGTGGCATCAGGCTCGCACTGATGTGCTGAGGCGGGAGGGCGTTCAACGGCTCGGGGCGGCGGGGGGGTGGTGGGCTATGGGATCCTTTCTGCTTAATATGGCCACAGTGTTTTTCTATGTTCCAGTACCTCCCTCCTCTTAAAGGAAAGGATAATCTGCTTATCCCAAGCCCCACAGTTTCTGTAAGAATAAAAGATCCTTGAGTCGCATCTTGGGGAAATAACTGAGCTCCGCTTCGAGCAGAAGAGGCTGGGACAGAAGCAGAGGAGATGCTGAAGGCCCTCTGTTTGTCCCCTCACCCTGGTCTGCCCTGGACCACCCGTCCCTGACCTTCTGCCCCCAGCCCTCCCTGCCCCTCCCAGGAGCACAGGCCTGCAAGGGTACTCGAGGGTTCCACCTCCTGCCTCACTCGGCCTTGCTGTTCAAGTTCACACTTGCCTTTAGAACCTGGACTCGCTGAGTTAGCACCTGAGCAAACTTGGGAGTGACCACTTACATCCCGTCTTGAGAGGGTTTGGTCGGATTATTACCCTGGAGGAGATGAGCCAATTTCGCATCTGACTTTGTAATTTTATTTCAGCGGTATTTCTTTCATTGACTAGACACCCTTGGCTCTCTCCCATTCTCCTTTGAAGCAGCTGTCCCAGCCTGCTGGTTCCCTCGTTGATGAGTGTTAAGTAGGTTTTTGACACAGGTGACTGTGGGAACACACACACACACACACACACACTCGCATAACACGGAGGTTAGTTCTCAGAAGCAGCCCAGGGTACACTCGTGGTTCTCAACCCTGGCTGCACACTGAATTCGCGTAGAGGCTTTCAAAAGACACTGAGGCCGACCCCACCTCCCAGAGGTCGTGATTTAATCAGTCCAGGGAGGGGCCCACTCGTCTATGTTTAAAAGCCCCCAAGTAATTCTAATGGACACCCAAATTTGAAAACCGAGTGTCTAAACCAGGAGTTCTTGAACTTTGCTGCATATTAGAATTGCCTGGGAGCTTTTAAGCTTCTGGATGCCCAGGCTGTCCCTCAGACCGGGCAACACAGAACCTCGAGGGTGTTGCCTTTTTAAAATCTCCTCAGGCGATTCCGTGAAGCCCGGATCCCTCAACGTCCTGGACCCTGGTCAGTTCGCGTCCACACTTCTCTCCCCAAGGACGGAATGCAGAGGTGAAGTTGGGGGCGGGGGGAGTCTTTAGACTGTGACGGTGGACGGTAGGGCAGCACGTGGGCTCAGCAAATGTCGGCTGCCCTTTTCCAGGTGGCCCCCTCTGGGGAGCCTGTTTGGGATTGCGGGGCCCTGCTCCGAGGTGTCTGTCTGTCTTCCACGGAACCGGGCTGCCTGGGTGCTCAGGCACGGAGAGGGAGCATTCTTGGGGTCCAGTGAGCCATGACTTTGCTTTTCCAGAGAGAGGCCCTGCGAGGGCCTGCGGGGGTCTCCGGGTCAGCGGGGCGGGAGCCCGCCGTGGGTCCAAGCCTAACCAAGAATCTCATTAGAGACTTCCTCATCTGCCATCCCACGGAGAAACCTGAGCGCTCAGGCCCCTGATGCAGAAAGTACCAGAACAGAGACTAGATTTACTCAACAAAGACCTAGCAAATTTACTTTTCCTCCAACTTTTTATCTCAGAAGTTTTTCACTTCAAGAAAAGAAGTGAAGAGTAGTGCCGTCAAATACCCACCTCTCCAGCTCCCTAGATTGGCCAGTTGTTACCATGCTGCGAACGTTTGCGTTCCCTGCTCACGGGTGCCCGTATGTACTGTATTTGTGTATTGCTGGGCCGTTTGAAGGTCAGTTGCGGGGCGCCTGGGTGGCTCAGTCGGTTTAGCGTCTGCCTGCTGCTCAGGTCATGATCTCAGGGTCGTGGGATCGAGCCCCACATCGGGCTCCCTGCTCAATGGGGAGTCTGCTTCTCCCTCTCCCTCTGCCACACCCCCCCCGCTTGTGCTCTCTCTCTCTCACTCTGCCAAATAAATAAATAAAATCTTAAAAAAAAAAAAGGTTAGTTGCAGACATTGTGACACTTCATCCTTACTTGACCGTTCCTAGGAGCAAGGATGCCCTCGACATAACCACAGCACTGGCTATCACTTGTGGGGAATTTCACATGGATGCAATATATTCTCTCATATAAGCTCCATATTCAAGTTTTCCCAGTATTTTTGTAGCTTTTCTCTTTGATCTCAGGTTCAGTCCAGGATCACATGTTCCATATAGTTGTCCTGTCTCTTCAGTCTCTGTTAATCTAGAATAGTTTAGCAGCCTTTTTTTTTGCACCCTTAATGACATTGACATTTTTGATGAAATCAAGCCAGTTGTTCCAGAGAATGCACTCAATTTGCATTTGCCCATATTAGTTTTCTAGCCCTGTGGGGTAGTGCAATTTAAATCCTGATTAAAATGGGGTAGAGGGAGGGGAGTTCTATTGGGTTTTTTCCTCTGCTCCGTATGCATTTAAAGTGCCTATCCTTGGTGTCCACTCAACGGGCCTCAGGTTTCCCAGTTGTGAAGCAGCCAGCCAGTGGGGTGTAGGGAAGATGGGGGAGCCCCACGGGGGTCAGAAGGGCTTGTCTTCGGAGCAGAGGGTCCGCCCCTTGGCACCTGTCCCCAGAATCGGGAGGAGGCAGCAGACCTGGCTGCTGTGGGAGCGTGCTGTGGGCCACGTAGCTGTCTCCGCAGTGCACCATAAGCCCTGGCCCCTGGGTGCAGTATGAGGGGACGGGGTCCTTGCTTCATGCTGGCGGCCACATCTCCATTCTCTCTGGGCTGCTTTCTTCCGCGGTGAGATGAGGCCATCAGGGTAGGCATTGTTTTCTCCTGGAGAGCCGATCTCAAGAGAAGGTTGTAAAATGGGCTGATGAGAGAAGCTTATGGGTTCTTCTGGGATTATCCGAGCTAACGTGGAAAGGAGGTGTAAGCCCCTAGGATCCTGTGCCTGGCGTTTCCCCAGGCACCCATGCCTCCCCCATCTCATCCATGCTCCCGGCCCTGACGGGCATCTTCCCGGGACACCAACCGCACTTCCAGAATCAGGGAAAACCTTGTCAAACATCAAAACAGGCTCGATACATTGTTCATATACATTTTCAAGATAAGAAGGAAGACTTTTGAAATAGTTTGACTTTACAAGTTGCTCTTTTGCGTCCTGCTTCTACAACAGGCTCATTCGTGTCCTTTACTCTGCAATGTGGCCGCTTCATGTAAGCTATTACTATTACTGACGGTTGTGTTTTTTTTAAAGATTTTATTTATTTATTTATTTATTTATTTATTTATTTATTTGAGAGAGAGAGCATGAGAGAAAGAACGGGTTGGAGGGGGGTACGTAGGCAGGGAGAAGTGGGCTTCTTGCTGTCACGGGGCTCGATCCCAGCACCCTGGGATCATGACCTGAGATGAAGGCAGACGCTTAACTGACTGAGCCACCCAGGCGACCCGTAAGTGGTAGTTTTGATTGTCTTCTCAGCATGGCTCTGCTCCCTGAGGGGAATCCTTGAGAACACAGGTGACAGGGAGAATTTCCTTTCCTTCTCGTCCCTCTCCCAAAGCCACCAACTGCCCCCAGCTGCTCCCCCCACCGTGCCCTCTGCGGATGACGTGACCCTGTGCTGACAAAGGCCACTCCTGTGCCTGAGCCCTGGGGCCCAGGCCCTCTTGCCTGCTCCAGGACAAGCCCCTGCCCCCGCAGCACCAGGGCTGCGCCCGTCCAGGACTGTGTCCACTTGAAAGCAGCTGATGTAATATAAGAATGCCCGTGGGGAGCGGGGAGGGGCAGAGCCCCACCTGACTCATGTCCCCTTTCCTCAGAGTTCCTCTGCACCCACTTTTTCATCTCGCTTTTTCTGCTACCCTTCCCAGTCCTGCCCGGCCCCTCTTTTCATGGTCACCAGGGACTTCCGTCGGGCTGAATCCAAGAGTCGGTGCTCATGCTCATTTTATGGGACTCTCAGCCGACCGAACCCCCCTTCTCAAGACCTGTCCTTCCCTCAGTTCCACGGACTCCCTCCTGTCTCTCAGGCTGTTCCATGTCAGTCACCCTGGCTGGCCTCATGTCCCCACCGCTCCACTTAAGAGGTGGTGGGTCCCGGTCTGGGTCCTCGGCCCTCTGCACCTGCTCACCTACACCGACGCCTGGTCCTGTTACCCACGGGCTTCCCACAGTGTCTCCCCATCGACTTCGCCTTTGGCTCCAGGCTCCTGGATGCAGCCGAGTCTGACACTGAACCCTCTTGTCTGCCCCATCCCCTCAGCCCCCGGAAAGCGCCCCTCCTTCGTCAGTAAATGGCCCCGCCGTCCACCTGGCTTCTCCGACCAAGGACTGGGTAATTTCTTACCGCTTGTCATCTTAGAATAAAATCCCAAACCCTGACGTTCCCTGTGGCCTACCAGCTTTCACTGCCGCCGGAGTCTTTGGCTTTGCCCCTCCCACCCTTCCCATGATCCTTGCTGTTCCAGCCACACTGGCTGTTTCTGTTCCTCAGACGCCCTAAGCTGCTTTCTTTCTACCTTTGCCTTGCTGTTCCTTGTACCCAGGATCTTCGACCCTCAAGTCTTGGTACAGCTGCCCTCGCATCCTGTAATTTTCAGCAAAAACATCACCTCCCCAGAGAAGCCTTCCCTGACCGGTCATCTCAGGGAAGCCCCTCCCCACCCCTGTCCCCATCACTGGCCTCGCGTCCCGTCCGTTTCCTTCAGAGCATGCACCTCTGTTTGCCACAGCCTCCATTGTCTGTGTGTGTCTTGTCCGTGTCCCCCAGCAGGCTGTGTCTCCACTGCGGCACCCACCAGCCAAGCACAGTGCCTGGCACGGAGAAGCCAGCGTGCGTGTGGCCCAGGAGGCCGGACACATCTCCGCTGTGCCGCGAGGGACGGGCCAGGTGTCCTCCCGCCGTGGAGCGGTTGGGGGATGTTCCCTCCAGCTCCAAGGCTCACACCCTGCCTCAGTGCCTCCAGGGGCTTAGACGGGACTTGCTGCCTCTACACCTGAGCTGTGCTGTGAGTGGGAATCGTTTGGGGGCTTCACACAAGGCAGCCTCTGATTCAGGAGGCCTGGGCTCGACCTGATTCTGCACTTCCTACCAGCAACCAGGTGGTGGTGATGCTGCTGGTCCCCGATCACACCAGCAGTGCCTTTGGTAACTGGTGGGTCCTTCCCCCCCACCCCCCAGCCTTCCCCTTCAAGGCCCCGGGAAGATGCGAAAAGAGACGGAGCGTCCCTCCATTGCCTCCTCTCCCCTCACCGCACCCTCTGCCCGCAGCCGTTCTTGCTAGCCGGCACTGTCACCTGTCACCTTCACATGTGCTGAGGCCCCCTGGCTTTCTGTCTCCATATTTCTGCTATGGTGACAGACAAGACAGATTCTCTGCCAGGAACTGTGCCGTCGCTGGGTTTTGTCACGGCTCTGTTTTCTCTCCACATCTTCTCCTTAAGGCAGATGCCCTGGGGATGCTGCGTCTGCCAGAGGTCCCCAGGGCAGGACGGGACAGCCGAAGTGGCTGGGATTAGGGAGGCATGGCCAAGTGGTTTCTGAGCTCTGGTGTGGGGAACGGGCAGGTAGCGGCATATGTGACCAGCCCTGGAGGTCAACATTAGTTTAAAGTTGGGGTGAACGTGGGCTTCAGGATCTGAGGTCCTGGATTTGCATCCTGACCCTGTCACTTCCACCTCCACCACTGGTAACTGGTGTCTTCTTCATAGGATTATTGTTAAAACGAGAAATGAGAATCCTTGGAAAACGGTTCGGTGCCTAGAAATGGCTGGAATCTCTTAATTCACAGTGCATAGATCATGAGGCATGTCTCATCGATTTTGCCCCAGGGTTGCTGAGAGGGCAGTGACAAGCGATGTAATGTCCCAGGCCTCCTTCACACCTACATCCCCTAACCAGACTTCTGCACAACTAAGCGATTCAGCCCCTGAGGGCATCCCCAAGAATGGGGCCCACCCTGTGTCAGACCCTTGGGCCAAGGAAGGGAGGGCCTGATGCCATGAAAATCACGCCTGCTGAGCCTGAGGGTAAATGCTCGAACATTATATAAGAGAGGGAAATCACTGTTCCCATCCTGATCACTGCTGCACTCCGTTTCCTGACCAGGACGAAGAAAATGATTGAAATTAATATGACATAGCATCAAGTGTGATTCTTGAGATGGAAAGTCTCTGTGGACGCATTGGGAGTCTCAGGCTAGTTGACAGTTCTTCCCAAGCCTCTTTGACGATCAGCACAGGGCGGATGGGTAGGGGGAGTACTGAACAAGCAAGCCCCTGCTTTGTACACACTCACTGTATCTTGTTGGCCAGAGAGGGCCCCTTTGACCACAGGGGCTGGAAGTTAAGCATCTTCTCAATTCCGATGCTGGGACTTTACAGCCAGCCCCCATTTCGGAGCAGCTGCCTTCTCCACAGCCTGGTCTTCTGCCTGGGCCGTGACGGGATATTCTTGCTCTCCTCAAGGGAATTTTTAATCCAGGCTGAAAGGATCCCTGGAGATGGGTGGGAGGGCTGACACCCAGGCCAGACATGTAAGGACCTGCATCTGCAGCAGCAAACATCAGCTGATGTCCAGCAGGTGACTGTCCAGGCTCAGCCTCAGGGATATGGGCGAAATGCATCCTGAGGACATACTAATCTGCATTCCTTTAGCTCGTCCATCCCTGGCATGGAGTTCCCCGCCAGAAAGCTCTGTTGCATGTTTCCTTCTTGGAAAAACCTCTTCATGGACATAGAGTTTGTCCTTATTCCCTTGGCTCAGCGTAAGGCAACCCCAAAAGGAATATTTCTTCAACTTTGTTCCAGTTGCTGTTAGGAACCTTATCCAATTTGCCATCTTCTTGTACCCTTAATCCAAAACCTGCTTTTTAGAATTTTGCACCAGGAAAAAGTCTTCCCTGATGAAATGATTTTTCTTGTCTCATCAGACGATAAGAATTGTGGTGTGATTCCTGGCTTTCCCTTTTTTGTCTTGGTAGTTAGAAAATTTAGAACTAATGGTGAATCGATAACTTTCAATGTAATGACTTGCCTCCTTTTTCTGTATGATTTATTTTTATTAGTTCGAGTGGAATGTCTTTTATTATAAATAACTTCACAGACATTAACAAAAACAAGAAATAAATTCAGATTTAGTAAGGAGTGACTTTGATGTCCTGCCCCACTGCTCCCTCACAATGTAGTCAATAAGTTTCTATCTCTTAAAAAAAAATGTTTTGGGGGGCACTTTGGCTCAGTCGGTTAAACGTCCAACTCTTGATTTCTGCTCAGGTCAGGATCTCAGGGTCATGAGATCAAGCCCGTATCTGGCTCTGCCCCGGGCGTGTAGCCTGCTTAAGATTCTCTCTCCCCCTCTGCCCCTCACCCCTGCTAGTACCGTCTCTCTCTTAAAAAAAAAAAAAAAAAGTAAGGAGCAACTATTTGAAACAATTTTTCCAAGGAGAGGGAAGGAACTATTGAAATGGAAGGAGGGGCCCCTGCACTGGGGAGAAATCTGCAATCCTCTCAAGGGTGAGGCAGAAGGGATTTTCTTTACAGGGGCAGTAAACCAAGCCAGAAGGAACTGGTGTGCAGCAGTGTGACCCTGGGGCCAGGAGGTCCTCAGAGTAAGTCCAGGAATGTTTTAGCCAGAGGCCAGCTATGCTAGGGAGGGCTGTTAAGAAGGGGCTGTGTGTGGGCTCAGGCAAGGGCCGGCCATAATGTCACAGACCCGGGGGAAGAAGAAGCCTACTCTAGATTTGGTGAACGAGCATTTTGCTCTGGTTGGTGGTAGAAAGGAGCAGTTCACCGCAAACAATGGGACATGCTGGTTCCCAGGTTCCCCTAAGTCTAGCCCGCACAGTCCCCAGGGGCAGGGACCCGCCACCGTGATTGCTCTGCCCTGATCCAGTTACTTGATTGCGTTTGTTGACTGGCTGAATGAGGGCCTTCCTGGAATCAGGAGCTCGTCTCTCTGGAAGGTGCAAGACGAGCAGGCCATGCTCCCACCGCTCCTGGAGGGGTCCCCAGCTCTGAGTCACAACCCTCACCCCCTCCCTGAGGAGCTCCTAGCTCCCCCCTCTCCTGCCTCTCCTGCCCCCACCCCAGTCCCCTTGCTGGCGGGGTAAGGCGGAAGAGGGACCATCCTGCAGTCCTACGGGCAGACCACAGACCCAGAGGGAATGTGAGGTCAGCAACCCTGGGGCGGGAGGTGGGCAGGGCCTGGCCTCCCACAGGTGACCACATTCCACCTGCTGCCTGGACCCTCTCAACTTGCCTTTTGCTATTTCTATGCCTGTGCCCTCCCTGCTCTCTCTGCTTCTCTATATGTGTGTGTCTTCCCGACTCTGTCCCTCTGTCTCCCTTTGTCTCTGTTTCTGACTCCATCTCTGCCCCTTTCTATTCAACCTCCCTCTCCCTCTCTCCCCATCCCCCTGACTCTTGTCCCTCTCTGTCCCCGCTCTCCTAGCCTTCTGCTGTCTCCAGTCCAGCCCAGGAGGCCTTCCAGTTGGACCTGGGTCCCAGCAGGAGCCGGACACAAGGGCTGGGTGGGGGAGGGACAGATGGAGATTTGACCCATCTCATCTCTAATCACAACCGCACCCCGCTTTGCCCACTCAGACTACCCTTTGCCAGGTAGGTACTCTTATACCCATTTTACCGATGAGGAAGCTGAGGCTCACACAAGAGTGAAGCCGCTTGTCAAGGGTCTCAGACCACCAGTGTGCAGAGCCAGGGTTTTAATCTGCACCCGGCAGACCTCAGATAGCCAGCTCTGTGTCCACTTTTCCAGAGGCTTCTGAGGTCTCTCAAGTCTCTCCCCTCTGCCCCTCCCCCAGCCTGGGAGAAAGGACCAGAACTCATTTGCTATGAGGGGTTTTCGTAGTTTCAGAGGCAACTCACTGGGAGCACCTGCATTGCTGGAGGACCATCTTTTATCCAAAAGAATAAAACTCAGTATTCCCAGAGCGGGAGTGAGGCCAGGTCCCGAGAGAGCAGGTGGAAGAATTACCCAGCCCGTTCCTTCTTGCTTTTGGAGCCTGAGCATGGCCTCTGGACTGGGTGTAGAGGGGTGGGTGCAGGAGGCGGGTGTCCCAGAGCCCCCCAGTGTGGGGCTGGGCCTGGGGGCGTTCCAAGGCGTTCCCCAGAAAGGGGCTTCTCTGCAAGGGAGTCTGGGAAATGCTTCCAGGAGGATGAACCAGCTTCTTGGCTGCAGGGCTTCTGGAAGCCTTTAAAATGCTCCTGTGTGCCTCCAAGACCCCCAGCAGGGAGGTGTGGGCAGTTTGCCAAATATCTTTGCTCTTGGAACCCTTTGTGCACCAACATCTTTGTTACAGAAATGTGGGAGTGACTGGCTCTGTGGGTAGCCCAGGGTGTGGTGAGAAACATCTTAGTGAGGTAGCTGCCACTTCTTCCCCAGAGGAAGCGGAATGTGGCTGTGTGATAACAGTGTAGGGTTTGGCCAGCAACTATTACACAGGGACTGAAAAGCTTGTGGCCACATACACAGTCATGTGTGAGCCTGGTCCCTCTATCTACCAGCTTGGGTCATTGGCTACACAATTTCAAGGGGCACTGTTACCATAGTCCATGGGAATGGCAATCTGGGAGTTGTGCAGTGTACAACCTGTGCAGCTGAACGTGACAGTCCTAACACTATCTTTCAACGTGATTGTCTGACGGTTGCAACAACCTCTTTGTTGACTTCCTGTCTCCTATCTGCCACCTCTGGTATCTTCTGCATCCTTCCCCTCTGTCACCTTTCCAGTTCTGCCCTCCTCCAAGTCCCTTTTCCCCTCAGCCAGCTGCCAGCAGTAGTACCCTCCAGCTGTGCAGGGGTCCTAGAAGTGGGGCCCTGCCTCTGAGGTGCATGAGCCGTATCATCCTTGGCAAATCACTTAACCTCTCTGGGCCAGCATCCCTGTTTGTAAAATGAGAATAAAATACTTCCCTGTGAGTTATTATTTTCTTTATCACTAGATTCTGAGGACCTATGTCTCACTCACCTCAGACCCCTGTGTCTGGCACGTACTAGTCCTGTGAATGTTTGCTGACTCAGTGAACCAAGACCTTTCTGCAGCTACTCTTCTCATGTTTGATTGGCTTACCCAGGATTTCCTGAACACTGCCTGTCCTCCCTCGTTCTAGGCCTCCGCCCATGCTGCTCTCTCCCCTAGAACCCGTCTGCTCTAGCTATAACACTAACCATTTTGCGGACAGCTCAGCTGCCACCCCAGCCCTCTCCCCCCCTGGAAGCAGCCACCCCTTCCACATCAGCCCCTCCCCCATGGCCCTGAGAGACACCTCTGCCTGCCAGGGGGCTTATTTATGTCCCAGTGGGCCTCCTCTCTTGTCCTAGGCAGAGGAGAGGTTGGCACTTCGTTGGACCCTCTTGGGGTATAGGCACTGGGTACAGGGCAGGGCCCAGGACAGAAGGGCACAGAATGGACTGGAAATTGGTCTCGGCCATGATGCTCTTTCTTGCTTCCCAGTGTCTCCCAGCCCTCTCTGGTTCTCTTCGTGAAGGGAAGAAATCCTGGGAAGGATGGTGGACCCTGCTGTCTGGGCAGGATGTGGACCCCGCTGTCTCTCCAGGCACAGGCAGGGCGGGGCTGGGACAGACTGGTTTGCTAATGCCTGACTTGTGGTGTCAGGCTAGGGCCCTTCAAGTTCAGGTTTGGGGTCTATTGAAAAAGATCGGCTTTTGGGTCTGGTGGAGAAACAAGTACATTGGAGACATTTAAAATGGGACCCATTTTAAAAATCAGGACCCAGCTGGCGGTGAGTGGTCCACGGCTGCTGTCCCAGCCAAACTTCACACTGAGAGCATGACGTCAGGGTCAGAAAGACCTCAAACTGAGTCACAGCTCCACTCTTTGCTAGCAAGACTTTGGGCAAGTCATAGACCTCTCAGGGCCTTAGTCTCCTTGTCTGTGCAATGGGCATGAGCCGGGTGCCCTCCTCAGGCTCGTTGTGAGGGTTCCAGGAGGTACAGTAGAAGCCGTTGGCATTAGTTAGGCTGTGTTGGAGCCTGACAGCAAGACAGAGCACTAGAAACATTGGTGCCTATAAATATTACCACTTCACTTCTATTTTCTGGCAAAGAATCATTAATTTCTTGGAACTCTTCATTTCCTCTTGCCTTCAATGACTGGCAGTGGCAGGTGGCTTTCTCCCTGGGACTGTTTTTTCACAGAAACAAAATTGCGTGTATGTTTTTTATCACTTCGCAGGAGTTATCACACACGACTAGTAAAGAACAACACTGCTGTGAACACTGGCTGGGTCACACGCTAAGCACCCAGCCCCTCACCCACCACCACTCACACACAGAGCCCCTTGAACCCATGGCCCCATCCTCCACAGACCCCCACCTCCCGAGGACCCTACCCACTGCCCCCCATCGCATACAGATCCCCACCAAGTTCACAGCCGCCACTACCCACAGCCCCACAGCCCCCCTCCCCCCCATCTGATCATTACATTTAAGACAGAGGGGCAGGTGCACAGGGGAAGCAGAAAAGCCCCTACCCCACACAAAGGTCTGGCCTTTGACTCAGGTCATCCCCTACGCACACCTCCATCTTCCCCACAGACCCCTCAGCCGGTCCCTCAAGTGCACGGAAAGAGAAGGACCACCACCAGCGGGCCAAGCACTGCTGTACGCCAGATGGTCAAATACACGTAAACGGATGCAGGACTCCTCAGGGTTTAATATGCGAACATCCCTGAGGACTGTCCTAGGGGATGTAGGACTTGGCCAGGGAACCCTTTCTTCCCCTCGGGAGTATACTATGGGAACTGCTGCTACCAACATTCTAGATCCTTCTTATTCGAAGTGGGGTCCGTGGATATCACCTGGGAGCTTGTTAGAACTATGGAATCAGGAGCTGGGCCAGGACCTGCATTGCACGGAGATCCCAGGTGACTCGTTGATGTGCTCGGGAAGGTCTGAGGCACACTCCAGCTCACTGGGTCCTGACCGATGCTGCACATTGGGCTCATCTGGGAAACGTTAAAAAAACACTGAAGCCTGGACCCAGATTTCACGGGTCTGAGGTTTGGCCTGGACGTGAGGAGTTTGAAAAGCTCGGTTGGTGATCTTAACGGCAGAGAGGTTTGGGAATCGCGGCTCCCGGTCTTACCTCTGGGCCCGTAAGCTATTTTCTTGCTCGTGTTTGTGAGCAAGGCTTGATGAGAGGAAGGGGTAAGGTTAGGGGGGCTGCTGGCCAGCACATGGATGCCTGAAGGTCAGAGAGGGTGAGGAGTGTCTGCTTGGAATGTGCAGGGAAGCATTTGAGCCTTGGAACTGGCCCAGCGAGGCACAGGGAGAACGAGGCCCTGTCCCAAGGTCCAGGAGCCAGCTGGTTGCAAAGCCCGACCCAGGACTCCGCTTCCTGATACCGACTGCCAGCCGGTGTCTGGGCTCTTAGAGTCCCCACCTCCACACCATCTCCTGGAAAACTCCCCTTCCTAAACCTGCCCGTCAGCCTTGGTCCTCACACCAAAACCGCAGCCGGATCCCATCAGGAGGCCGCCTCTGCTCTGCTCTGCTCTTACCTTGCTGGCAGCTGGCCCAGGACTCCAGCAAACTGTCCCCGGAGCCAGTAAAGCTCAATCCACCAAAGCCAGGAGGCATTAACACGTTGTAACCAGCTGAGCTCCAGTCCGCGCTGTAATCAACACCGGCTGAGAGGCAGCTCCGCTGAATGGAGGGCGAGCGAGGGATCCAGGGTAGGCTGGGTGTGAGCCCCTGTGCTGCCTCACACGGAGCCTTCGGCCTCTCTGGCCTCGGTTGCCTGATCTGTAAAGTGGGCACTATAGCCCTCCCCTGCCTCGGGCCGGCGAGCAGACTGAGTACATGAAGAAGGTGACAGAGCGCAGGGCAGTGCCTGGCATGTGGTGGGCGTAAGGTCAGAGTGCACTGGGGTTGCAGAGGGCTTGCAGCCTCGTGCGACAGGGACACAGGAGGCCCGGGTTCCCAGCTGGCCCTGGCATGGGACATGCCCCTGCGGCAGGAACACCCAGATCCCCTCCCCAGAGGGGCCAGAGGGGCCAGAGGGGCCAGGGGCAGCAGAGGCGTACCTTTCCCCTTGTCTGCCAGAGGCGCGGGCTCGGTTGTCATCCAGGCGTGTTTGGTGGCCGCGAGGAGACCTGCTCTGTCCCTATGGGGATTCCCAGCCTCCCTGGGTCGCTCAGGCAGCAGAAGTTGGTTCCGCTGGCCACCGTGTGGGCCCACTCATGACAGAGAGCTGTTATTGTCATGGTTATTTTATTTTTATTTCTCTCTCTGGGAGCCCAGATTCAAAGGGAAACATCAGTGCCGCTGCCTCGTTACAGAGAGCAGAGAAACGGGGTGTGTGGGTGAGTGGGATCTTCTCAGCCGCCTCCCCCAACCCCCAGACTCAGAGCTGCAGTGTGACAGAGGCCAGAGCCCACGGAGACTGTCTGGGGAACACTGTCATCTTATAGATCAGGACATGGAGGCCACAGAGGGTCAAGGGCTTGCCCAAGGGTGAGTCAGGGCCAGGCTGGAACCTGCTGCCCCTGCCCGCTGTGACCTCTGTCTCCAGGAAGGCGTGGAGGGCAGTACGTAGAGTCCTCACCCTCAGCCAGTGTTTCCGTGTGAGATGCAGATCCGGGGCCCCTCGGACCAACTCCGTACCTGGGGCAGACCCCGGGATCTGCATCCTGAGCAAGCTCATCTGACCAGAGTGCTGGAATCAGAGCTGTGGACTCTCCGTATGGGTCCCAAAGCCCCAGACCTGTGCTCAGGGCCTCTCTTCTCCTCCCCTGCATTAAAATCCACCACCGGAGAATCCCAGCGCCTGACAGATCTGCTTTCATTAAAAGCATTGCTTACCCAGCATACTTAACAACAGTGGGTCCCCAGTGAAGGGGACGAGGGTGGTGTCCTGTCATGGGTAAACACCTGCACCCTGGGTACTGGAGCCTGGGATCGAATCCCACGTCTGCCACTTCTGGTTGCATGCCCCCGCCTATTACTTCCTGTGTGGGATGAGGGCGGTGATGTCTCCCTCCCAAGTGCTGCGAGGATTAATAAAGCGCTTGGGTTAGTAGCCAGCACACGGTAAGGTCTATATAAATGTTCACTATTATTATGTCCACTTTACAGGCTGAGAAAATTATGTTTAGAGAAGCTGATTTTCCAGGGGTCACACCACCACTAGGTAGCAAGGTTGGCTGGGGCTTTACCCTTGTCCCACGCAGTCCCTGCCTGGGTGACTGTGGCCTTGCCACTCCTGCGGCCAGCACCAGCCACCCACAGCTCTGCTGATGGCTTAGGGATGGGCAGGAAAGCCCCTCCCCAACCCCACCCCCAGTCACTCAGGGGGCACCCATGCACTCTGGGGTTAGGAGAAAGTCCCAATCCCATAGCCAAGAAGGCAGGAAACCAGTGGGAGCCCCAGCAGCTTAACTTCCTTTTGCCCCAGAAGTCCCTAATGGGGACAGTGGCTGCTGGGGACGCTGCCACCCTCAAACTAGAAAGTTCCATTTTTGTTATGCCAACGTCTCTTTATTTGAATGAAAATGAGATGAAAGCTCATTTTCATTTTCTGGAAGAAATTACACTTACAATCTCTGCATTTGGGTCTAAGAGGATGTTTTCAGACATCAGCTCTCCCAGTCCTTGTGCCCACAAGGTCACTTCCTTGTCTGCCGAAGAGAGTTCAGGCCAGGTGTCCTTAAACCGGCTGTCGGCTGTCAGGAAGCTGTTTCTTCCTGAATTCCCCTTCTCCAGCCCACTGCCTTGCTCTCTCTCTCTCTCTCTCTCTGATTTGTTACCCTTCTCTGATGAAGGGACTGTGAAGGAATTGGGGGGTCTTCCCAGCAGGGGCTGATATGTACCATCAGAATGGGCTCTGTACTACCTGTCTTCGCTCACTCGTTGCCCTGAAGACTCAAGAACTGAGAGCAGCCATCCAGCCAGGGAGGGCCTGGCAGGCCCCTGGCTCCCCTCTTCCTGCCACCACCCACCCCTCTCCTTCTCCGTGGCCTGGGGAGAGGCGGCTGCATTACCGACCTTCTCTCTTCTCCCATCCCTGCTGTGATAGAATCTGCCCTGAGCGGTCAGAGTCAGGCCAGCTCTCGGGGCCCATTCTAATGAAGGTAACTGAATGCCAGGCAGCTGAAACTGGCCCTTTGCAAAACAGCAAGGGGGAGGGCTGCCCTTAGGGCAGAGTGTGCCAGCTCTTGTTTGCCCTAGCCTGGTATTAAAGACGGGCTGGGCCCTGGCAGCCCCCGGACGGAGGGGCCCAGGAAGGGGAAGGCGACAGAGAGTAGGTTTATTTGGGGTGAGCTGGGCTGGCTCACTGCAGTTTGCACTCGGTGCTTTCAGGAGTTGGAAAGGCAAACAGTGTAGATTTGGGTCACGAGGGGGTGGGTGGAGGGAGATGGTCAGATTAACCAGGATTCTGATGCCAAGTAGCTGGGGCTCTGGGCTCCAGACTCTGGACTTGAGACCCTTTGGATCAGAGCTTCTCTTTCCCTCCTACCCTCCTCCCTCTCCACTCTGCCCAGAACCTGCAGAGGCAAAGCTGCCCTTGGGCACACACCTGTCTCCACTGACCAGGGCTCCTTTCCCTAGACTTGGGAGGCCTGCGGCCGAGTTGGAATGCAGACCTGCATCCACATCCTGGCTCAGAATGTCCTTGGGCAGGTTTCATCTTTTTGAGCCTCAGCTTTCTCATCTGTGAAATGGGAAGAGTAGTACATACTTGGTGGCCGCGGATTCTGTGGGGCCTGAAGCTTTTACAGTGTGTAAAGTCATCTTCAAGGTAAAAGATCTCCAACGTATCTTATTTTTGTCAATTTTACAAAACACATGACCCTGTGAACACTGCAGGGCCCCTCTGGAGCACGCAAGTGTCCTAGAAGTTTAAGCTTCATGGAAAATGCAGACACGTACATATCCACCTGATAGGTCTGTGAAGGGTTCAAGGAGCTGAGATTTGTAGCAGTCCCAGAACAGTGCCTGGCACAGAGTCAACCCCTCGGAAGTGGTGACTTTCACTCCGCTTCCCCCATCAGGGCTGTCATGAACATTGGGTGAAGGCAGGGCTACGCTGGTAGCACCAAGTGCCGTGTCAGCTCCTGACACCTTCATCTGTTCGCTCGCTCANCACCTTCATCTGTTCGCTCGCTCAGGGGCTGTGCTGAGGTCTGGGGTCAGATGGTCCCTCCTAGAGCTTTCAGTCTGGGAAGGCCATCGGTCCCTCACACAAAGAGGTACTTCCAAAGGGAATGGTGCTGGTGTGAGAGAGCTGGGAGATCATTTTGACTTGGGATATAAAGACAGACCTCTCCTGAGGCACTGAAGAAAAGGAAAGGATGCTTGTTATTCTTCTTTCTGCATGTCTGTCTATGAAGCAATCTGGCAGAGCGGCATTGATGACCAACTACCAGGTCCAACGAGACACTAAACGTACGTTGTCTCTTTGGGTCCTCTGGACAGCTCAGAGAGGAGGCAATGGAGACCGGGTGGGGATGTGCTTTTACCTGAGCTGACGTGAGTGCTAAATGGTAGAGCTGGGATTCAAACCTCACCAGACTGCCATCAAGTTCTTTCAACTACACCACGTGGCTGATACAGGCAGAGATGCCCTTATGGGCTCGTGTGACCTGTGACCTTCTCAGAGGTCACACTACTGCTGCTATCAAAATCGTTGTAACCTCCCTGGGGCATCAGAGTCTAAGAGCAGTCAGCCTCCCAGACTTGGAAAGCCCTCTTGGCGTCCTTATGCACATGTATTGTTGATTACAGCCACACACACCCAGCCCCCACGGCCATAGACACCAGCCCTCGCCCGGCTATCTGGTCTACCCACTTGACTCACTTATTCCTGGTAGGGCAAAATGCTCTGTGGCTTAATACCTTGGGGGCCTGGAGGAACTCCCAATGAGAGGTACAAGATGCACTCAAACCATTAAGGCAAAGGTCAGAGTTGAAAAACAGAAAACCATGGTGGGGATATAAACTTATCCCAGGCTTGGCAGAAGGGGGAATGGTGATACATAGCTCTTCTAATCCGATGGCGGGAAGGAGTTACATAGCAGGTAGGCTGGTGTGGGGTAGGACGGGAGCAGGCGCTTCTTAAGCACCTACTATGTGCCACTCACTCTGCTAGGTGCTTGGAACCTGTTTATTGTGTGGTCCTCGTAACACTCTTGTGTGGTAGACAACTTTTATCTCCATTTCAGACATGTGAACCTGCAGGCTCAGAGAAGCAAGTTAACTCATGAGGACTCATCCCTGAAACGGACAGGAGTTTGTGGGGAAGGTCAATATAGAGGAGACAATGGACCACATAGTAGATGGAGTTTTCTATAGAAGTTTTATTTTTTTAAAGTCAATTTTATTGTTTTCTTTTAAAGATTTTATTTATTTTTGCGAGAGAGCGCACACGCTCAAGTGAGCACAGTGAGGAGGAGGAGGGGCGGAGGGGGAGGGAGAAGCAGACTCCCCGCTGAGCAGGGAGCCCGACGCAGGACTCGATTCCAGGACCCTGGGATCCTGACCTGAGCTGAACGCAGACACTTAACCAACTGAGCCACTCAGGTGCCCAATTTTATTGTTTTCAAATACAGAAGATTTTCATATTTCTATTAGCCCTTGTTCAAAGTTGAAGCAAATGTGTTGAAAGTATGTCCGTGGGAAAGGGAGATTTTGAAAAGTGTCCAGGATTTAATGTTCTGCCAGAGTATAATAACAGCATACATCTATGGAGATCATGGGAACCAAGCACGTGAGAGACCTTACCCCACTCAAGCGCCCCCACCAGAGATACTTGTGAGAGAGATCCTCTTACCGTCCCCACTTTACAGCTAATGGAACTGAGGCTCAGCCCTTCAACAGGCTGCCCAAGGTCACCCAGCTGGCGAGTGGGGCAGCCCAGACTCAAAGTCAGAGAGGAGAGAGATGGCCGTGCCCTCGGCCCTCAGCAGGTTCTGACAGGAACTGCTGAGCCAGGCTGGAGGCGCTGGCTGACAGTCAGGTGTTGACATTAGCAGCTGGCCGAGGTCTCGGTGTCAGGTGTGACGATGAAAGTCGCCACTGTTCCTGTCCAGCTGATGAGCCCCTCACCCAGTGCCAAAGCTGACAGCAGGCCCAGCAGGTGGGGCCGGGACTTGTGTCCCAAAGCAGGTAGGCCTGCCAGGTGGTGGTGTGCCTTGCCTGGAGCCCTCAAACTCCAAGTCATGAAGCAGGGAAGACTTTGTTTACCTGAGGTCAGTTCCCCAGACCTTGGCTCCCCGCCTCGCTGGGCCAGGGTGGGGCCAGGGTGAGCGGAGATAGGACACGGTGAGTCTGGAGGCGCTCAGCCTTCGGGGACAGGCAGACACCACAAAGAACCGCTGTGTGGTGCCACGTGGTGAATGTTCCAGCCATCTGCGGAGCCCGCTGATGCTGCCCTGGGGGGCCGGGCAAGGGCAGGGAGCTCTCCGACCCCCACTGGGCCTTAAAAGCTGAGCTGTGGTCATCACCGTGAAAGCGCCGACACCCTCCACCTCCAGTGCCCACGCCCACCCCAGCACGAACCCGTTTACTGCCGCGGCTCAGCCACGCACTCATTCCACAACTATGTGTGGGGTACCAGGGATCCAGCTGCCAACAGAAAGACAAGGTCCTTTCCCCCGAAGAACTTCTATCCTAAGGCGAAAAAGTCAGTAATGCATGCGAAGATGGAAGTGCCCCGAAGGGAATGAAGCAGAGTGCTGCAGAGGGATGGGGAGCTCTCAGGAGGGGCCGGGAGCCAGCCTGTCGGAAGTGAGGGACAGGGGCATGTGCAGGGGGGCATGGAGCTTGGCCGTGTGGGGGCTGGCAAGCCAGCAGGTGCAGGTGACTAGTGATGCAGAGGCCGGGCTGGAGGGAGGCTGGAGGGAGGGTGTGGCCCAGGGGCCTGAGAGCACAGGGGAGAAGTTTGGAGCTTATCCTGACCTGAGGCCAGGGCAAGGTTGTCAGCTGGGATGGGACAAGACCTTGGTGGTTCGAACAGCTCGTTGGGGTGTGTGTGTGCGTGTCAAGACAGCCCTGGAATCGGGCCCATCACTTAGGTGGCTGTGCATTCGTCCAGGGAAGAGGTGGTGGCAGCTTGGTTGGGGAATGGTGACAGGCAGATGATGAGAAGGTGGAACGGGCTGGAGCTGCCAGGTACTTGCTGACGTGGGGTGGAGGGAAGAGAATCATCAAGGACTAACCAGGGGTTCTCTTCGTGGCCACCAGAGCTCCCGGGTGACTGTTGGTGCCCTTCAATGTGGGGGGGAGGCGGCATGGAGGCCGAGGAGAAAGTCCTGAGGGAGGCAGCCAGTATGGAGGGAAACTCAGCAGTCCATTTCCGGACACATCACTTGAGATGCTACCGGAAGTTTCAGCTGAAGACGTGCGCACTAGGTGGGGTGTGTCCAGACCCCTCCTGGGTTGGCAGGTCTTGCCCATCTGCCCAGGTGCTGCCTGCAGCTGACCTTCCCCAGGGGCCAGGGGGCTGCCTGGCCCGAGGTTACACACCTTTCTCGGAGGCAGCCTGCATCCCACAACCGGTCGCTGTGGGGACACAGGGGTTTTGCCGTCTTGCTTTCTTTTAGGGGCCATTCTGGCTCCAGAGTGCCTGTGGGATTGACTGAGGCCTCGTCACAGGGCATCCCGGCCCCTCTCTCCCTCTGTCCTTTCCTGCTTCCCTCACACCCTCGAGCGGCTGGTCCCTAAAACATTCCCAACAAACCTTGTCCACAGGCAACTGGATACAGTGGCTTGGAGGTCAGGGGTGTGGGCCAGGCTGGACGTGGACGTTTGGGGGTCACCAGCTTTTGATGGAATTTAAAGCCACGAGTTAGGGCCACAAGGAGAGAGGGCTGAAGCACAGAAGGTGCAACATTTAGGGCTGAGGAAGGGTGTGGGAGCCAGCAACGCCAACTGAGTCACGACCGGGAGGCTTGGAGGAAGCCAGGAGGCAGCGCATGCTGGAGGCTGTACTAGGAAACCGCTTCAAGGGGAGACCCGCTGGGCTCAGGGCCACGTGAGAGTTCAGGTGAGACGAGGAGCCGTGTGGCGCAGGTGTATTCCTTTGCACCTGTGGTGTTTAGCGAGGGATTTTCAAGGCCAGGGCATCGTCAGGAAAGGAGCTGAACTAGTAGAGAAGAAGCCACTGATGACGCAGAAAGTGGCCTGGGTGTGGCCAGGAGCAAAGAACCTGTGAGGAGAGGGTCCCGGACCGAGTAGAAGGGTCCATCTGTGAGCCAAGCATCGGGGCGGAAGGAAGGCCGCCCAGGCACCTGGGAGCGTGCAGAGCTGGTGGAGGGGACTGGACACAGCTCACTTCTGGTTGCTTCTATCACACACAGTGAGAAGGAGGGTGGGGGTGGGGAGAAGGGAGTACCAGCCTGGCCTGAGGGCTTCCAGCTGGCAAATGGCAGCGGTGTGGTTCACCCAGCCCTGAGGTGAACCAAAACCCTGGGCTCTGGGCCTCACTAGATGGGAAAAGTGCAAGGAAAGACATTCGGAGCAGAGGGAACAGTAATGGCGTCAAGACTTGGTACGTATGTCCCGCGTCATCGGAGTAGCAACTATGCCAACGTGTACCGAGCTCTTGCCGTGCTAACCTTCCTCATGCAGTGTTCCGTTTAGCACCCCCTCCAAGACCCTCTAAGGCGGACACAGCTGACTCTGTGTTTGCAAAGTTGCCTACTTGCTACAGTTATCTGTAATCCCCCAATCAATACGGCAGTGTCTCCCTGACCATGGGCACACACACTCGGAGTGTTGAAAATGTGGGTTGGCCGCTTAGGTCGAAGACATCCTTCTGCCTTGTTGTTTCAGCTCAGACTGAAACAAGCTTCCTTTAAGCAGTCTTTTTAGGGCCGTGTTTCGTATTTGGGTTTTTTTTTTCGGGGGGTGGTGATGTCATCATTTAAAATGACCCCCAATGTGGTGAAGGGCTGTCTACTGTTCCTGAGGGCAAGAAAGCGGTGATGTGCCTTTTGGAGAAAATACATGTTAGATAAGCTTTATTCAGGCATGAATGACAATGCTGAACGCTGTAAGTTCATTGTTAATCAACAGTGTATTTTAAATAACAGGCCTTTAAGGGTACCTGAGTGGCTCAGTCGGTTAAGCGGCTGCCTTGGGCTCAGGTCAGGATCCCAGAGTCCCGGGATCAAGCCCTTACGGTTCCTTGCTCAGCAAGGGTCTGCTTCTCCTTCTGCCCCTCCCCCCACTCATGCTTTTTCTCTCTCTCTCTCAAATAAATAAAATCTTAAAAAAAATAATGTGCCTTTAAAAAAACCTGCATAAAACAAGCTTGTGTATTGCTTGGTTGACGGAACTGTTGTAATCAGAGGTCCTTGAACTTAACCCTTAGGAGGAGCAATGGTTCATCATTCGCCGACTCAGTGTTCCCGTGCTACCCGGGAATAGCGAGAGCACTGTCTGCAAGCTAGGGGACACACGGAGCGGAGCTGGGGCTGGAACCTGGGCTGGCTAGGCACCAAAGCACTTCGCTCCTATGAATGTGGCCTTGTGGTCTAGTGGGGACGGCAGGGGGCCTGGCCTGGAAGAAAGGTTTCTTTTTTAGGGCCCCCTGGGAGCAGCCTCTCTCCCTCCCTCCGGGGGCCTCCTCTGGGCTCAGGCTTCTCCAATGTCTACCTGAACACAGCAGCTCCTTCAGCCGCCCATCCCTGTGGCCACAGAGCTCTGCAGGGCTGTGGTTTTCCTCTGAGTGGGAGGAACACCCTGGCTCAGTGTCATGGGGCCAGGCGCCTTTGGTTTCCCTCTGCCCAGCCCAGCCCTGAAAGGGGGGCCACAAAGGAGGCATGTGTGCCTGAGACCAGCTCCCATCGGTTGGTCTGTTTGCTGCTGCGGCTGCCTGTTTATGCAGGGGTGGCTGGGCCCACCCTGGGCAGGTCCCAGCGAGCTGCTGGCCCCAGGCCCTGCAGGAACCACCCCCCGGGACCGGGCTGCCCACTCCCTGCCTTCTCATAGTGGAGAACCCACAGCCCTGCTTCTGTCATTTACGGGGCGGCTGGTTTTTTGTGGGTTTTGGGTGGCTTTCATTCCAGCATCACCAAGATAATTTAGGAGATAATTGGGGGGGACTGTGTTTGCTTTTAAAGTGGAATTACAAGCCCTTCCGTGTGCGCCTCCCTGACTGAAGAAAGAGGGGAAGCTGTCTTCATCCCCCACCATCCTTGCCTAAAAGTTACTCTCCTCCCAGGAGCGGGCTAACGTCCGGAGATGAATTACTGCCATCCTGAAGGGTCCCTTGTGCAGGGCCCGACGGCAGTCTGGGAGCAGGGAGGCAGGGCGCCCACAGGACTGGGAGGAGGGGCAGTGACCGTGGCGAGGGAGCTCCGAGGGCCTCGGCTGGAGAGCTGCTGAAGACAGGAGGTGGGCAGGCTGCCGGCGGGGCATGTGGGGTGACCCGGTAGGGGAGGCAGTCGAATGCCAGGCTGTGGGGCCGAGGAAGGAGCCTGGGCTGGGCGCAGGACCGGGCGTCCCCTGACCCACCATCTGTGGGCTGTCAGGATAGCCAAGGCAGCCTCTGCACCCCACATCTCGAGTGTAGGGCCTCTCCGGCGGGCTCCACACCAGCAAGCACGTGGGTGTGCATGTGCACGTGACCGGAAGGGCAGCCGGCTTGGCGCCCAGCCCTAGGTGTCCATCTTGGTGGAGAAGAGAGCAGCAGCCCCGGGGCAGAGAGGCCGGGACAGGCGGCCACAGCTCCAGGCAGGACTGCACCTTGTTCTTCTATCTCCGGGGGCCTGGCCTGGTGCCTGGGCCTGCAGTGTCTGCTTAGTAAATGTTTGAGCAAATGAATACACCCGTGAATGAACGAATGGTTTCGGTCCCACTGTGGTTACTTTGGGGAAGTTAGTGTAGAGACCTGAGCCTCCCTTTCTTCATAGCGTCATGGTGAGGTGAACAGTCTCCGGAGCCAGCTGCCTGGGTTGGAATCCTGGCTCTCCACTTACTAGGTGTATGTCCTTGAGTAACCTCTCCGAGCCTCAGTTTCCCTGTCTGTGAAATGGGGATAATCCTTGCCTCATAGAGTTGCTGTGAGGATTGAATGAGTTAATATCATGTGAAGCACATGGAACAGAGCCTGGTACATAGTAAGAGCTATGTAGGCGTTTGCTATTAATAAAATGAAGATAGTAACATTTAGTTATTCTGTGCGGCTGTGTGCTGGGAGCCCGGTACACTGTTTTTCCCAAGTGTATGCCTTACAATACTGAGTCCCTGGTGTTGGGAGACGTTCAGTGACAAGGGGTCCTGTCCAGAGCTGGGCGCCTGAAGAAACCTGGGGTTAGCACAGAGCTAGACAGGTTTCCCTCATGCCAACATGCTCTGAGACATCCCTGGGGAGGAGTGAAGAATTTCACGAGTTGATTTGACCACAAAGCCCTTTCTCGCTGTCAGAGTAGGGTAGGGACTCCACCAAACACATTTTTGGAAGCAACAAACTCTTCTTCCCTCTGTCTCCCCAGGAGCCCAGGCCTATCCATCCCGCTCCTGTCAGCTGGTGGCCCCCAGGGACAGGCCAGGGTGTCTCTCCCTGGTTTCGAACTGGGGCCGGAGACAGTGGCCAAGTGAGCAGCAGAGGGGTGCCCAGCCCTCCACCCTAACACACTCCGTGGGGCAGGCAGGCTGCATCCGCCCTCAAAGGCAAGCCTCTCCCTGGCGGGTATCTCAGAGATACGTGCTGGGGAACGGCAGAGGCCTGGCGTGGGCTGCAACTGATGAAAATAATGTCAAGCTGGACAGCGCGCACCTCCCCGAGGACGATGGAGGGAGGGTTGAGGCCCTTATTTGTTCACAGACTTTCATCATCCTTATTAATTAGTTTCTGCTGCCTTCCAGACGAGTCTAGTTGCTGTCAGTAAGCTGGTTGCCCAGTAAGAGAGGCCCAGCAGGGAGGCCTGGACATGGGCCAGCAGATCTGAGTGCAAATCCTGGCTCGGCCACCCTGGCCATGTCACTTAACTCTCCTGAGCCTTGGGATTCCTCCTCTGTAATATGGGTGCAGTAACCTCTATCCACAGATGGTTGGACTAGAATAAAGGAGAAGAAATGAAGTGACTGGTACACAGTAGATCTTCAATAACTGGTCATTGTTCTAATCATAAGCAGAAGGGAAATGATCTCTCTTTGGTTTTGGGGCTTGCATTAGGCAGGGGGGTGTCTCTTCAGAGCCTGGATCTGGTACACTCTGGGAAGAGGGCAACTGGATCTTCATTAAGGCCTTTCTTATTTCCTTTTTTTCTCTCCTTGTAAATGCCCATCTCAGGAGCTTCAGAAAACATTCCTGCGAATTCATGACTAATCTGGCCCTCAGCTCTCATTCGTTTATGTGTCAGGGACCCTCAGTCCCATCGAGGGCCTCAGACATCCCTCAAGTACCTACTACGTGCCAGACTTGTTAGCAGCTGGAGTCCAAAGACTCTAGGGGCGTGGACCCTTTTCTCAGGAATTAGGGAGGTGTAGGGGGCCTGAGAGGAGGCCAATCCCAACAACACAGTGTGTTCCCCACAGTAGCAGAGCTTGTGTTTGAAGGATGGAGATGATGAAACCAAGGAGTAATTAATTCTCACTGGAAGAGACAGAGAAGGCTTCACTTGACAGGTCTCACCTGAGTGGGGTTTTGAAGGATGAATAGGAGTTTGTCAAGGGAAGATACTAAAACATCATCCCCAGTCTCCTCCCAACCACCCCCCCCTTTCTGAGTCAGTGTGGATTCTCTGCCATTAACAAGCCTTGTGACTGTGGGCAAGGCATTTTGTCTCTCTCGGCCTGTTTCCCGGATCCTTTCCAACTTTAATGCACTGTGATTTCATGTCTATACAGGCCTAGATGCTGAGAATTTCTAAAAAGTCCTCATATTTGCAAAACACTTTCCAAAAGTCTTTGACATTTTCTTTTCTTTCCAAGTTTTGCAAAAATTCTTCATGAAATTCATATATTAGAGAAGCCATGATCATGTCTTAATTTCCCAAATATTTACATGAATAAGTTTTATATATTGTGATACTTCTTTTCTTGTTTGACCCTTTTTTAAAAAAGATTTTATTTATTTATTTGACAGAGAGAGAGAGAACAAGCAGGGGGAATGAAAAACAGAGGGAGAGGGAGAAGCAGGCTCCCCGCTGAGCAAAGAGCCCAATGTGGGGCTGGATCCCAGGACCCTGAGATCATGTCCTGAGCCAAAGGCAGATGCTTAACTGAGTGAGCCGCCCAGGGGCCCTGCCCCTTGACCTTTCTTACTGCAGATCCCAGTCTTACAACGTTGGTCACACTTTCCCCACTTGACTGAAGAGGAAATCAGGGCTTGGCAAGATGAAATGACTTGCCCTTTGCCAGGAAGCAGCAGGGCCGAGCCTCTAATCCAGGTCTACTGACCCTGAGTTTAGGGTTCTCTCCACTGTTCCATGGGACCTCTCACACGCCCACAAGCCTCAAATCCCTCCGTCACTTGTTCATAAACAATGCCTGATGTATCCCTGGCCTGGTGCTGTCCCGGGTCAGGTGTTGTTGCTGGCACAGAGTCGGAGGAGTCAGGAGCCCTGGGTGCAGAGGATGCCAGGCCCCGCCCTGAAGACACTGCTTCAGGGAAAGAGCCAGGCAGGAGGCCCTGCGAGGGGCAGGAGGCAGGACCTCGAGGATTGTCAAGGGAGAGCTCTTTTAGCCAGACAGCGGGAGGAAGTCCGGGACGGGGAGCAGGGCTGCAGCTACCCTTTCCTGAAACCAAATCTGGTGCCTAAATCCAGGATGAAAATGGACCCCTGTGCCCAACGTCTGTCTGATCTCTTACCCTGCTTTGGTTTTTCTTCGGAGCCTGTGTCATATGTATCCTTGATTCATTTATTAGTTCCTGGGCTGACTGCCTCAGGAGAACGTGAGCTCCACAAGAACGGTGACTTGATTATTCATAGCTGTGTCTCCAAGACCTAAAACAGGGTCCACACAGAGAGATCTTCACTGAATACTTGTGGATGGATGGATGGATGGATGGATGGATGGATGGATGGACAGATGGACAGCCAGACGGACAAGTGATGCCTCCACCTGTGGCGGCCCTGGCTCCCATGGTGGTCCGCCCACCTTTAGCAAAGTAGTTCCCAAACTTGCTTGCCTTGGAAACACCTACGATTTTTAAAAACTGTTAACCCCTGGCTCCCACCCTAGGCATTTGGATTTGGTTGCCACCCGGGCATTGACCTTTTTTTAAGTCCCCCAAGTGAGTCTAGGGTGCACTTTGGGAACCACTGCTTTACCACCAACGTATAAAAGTCACCGCCATGGCTGCCTGGGCCTGGAGGAGGTGGGGAGGCCGGGGGAGGCCTGCGTCGGAGAGGAGTGGTGTTTGTGCTCTCTGTAGTCTGCGGCCACCTGATGTTACCGAGGGTGAAGGAAGGGGAAATTTTTCCTCCTTGCCATCACCCAATCCAAGTCAAAGAGGACCTGGTCTGATTTCCTCCTCCCCTGCCATCTCCTCCTCTCAGATGGCCAAATGAGTCAGAGGAAACTTGGGTTTTCTCACCATTTTCCCCTCCTATTGGGTTTGCATGAGTAAGAAAACCCATTGTTCACACGTGCATAGGTTGACAAAAATAGAGCTTGGCCTTTCTGAACACTGAACACTGAACATTGAGCTGGGGCGAGTCAGTAAGACCCAGTCCCACCCCGTCTGCATAGCATCCAGCCAGACATCATAAGGAAAAACAGGCCTGGGGCAGAATGCTGCAGGCGTCCTGGCCAAAGGACAGTCACCCACACTGAGCTGTTTGCCAGTGGAAAGGGGTCCAGCGTCCAAGGCATGCACCTGGGTCCAAGATCTGTTCCTGGGCTAGTCCAGAGTTGTAGGATGGGAAAGGACCTTAGCCACATGCTGTCTGAATCCCATTTTCCCAGAGGAAGGAAAGGTCTGTGATGCCCTCCTCCCTCCTCTTTCCAGGCACAATGCAGGCTCCCTGGCCAGTCCCCTGCCAGAGTGACAGGGCTCCGGGACTCAGGGGTTGCTCCTGTTGTTTCTAGATGGGAGGTGGGGAACATCTTCCTTGGGGGTCAAGAGCCTTCTGCAATCCCGGGGTTCTGCCTGCTTCCTTAGTACCTGCTTCTCTTTCCAAAGCCACTGCTTAGGTCATTGTCCTTGTCAAAGGTTGAATTTGTCCCCTGGAGGGGCAAGCTGAGACTTAAGGGTTGGAGCTGACGCTTTCCGATCAGACCAAAGGCAGTCTAAAGAGGGGGGGAGGGAAGACAGGTGTTTGAGGCGGAGTCTGAGCTGGCTACGCAGAGGGCTTGTCCACGCCAAGAACAGTAGCTGGTGCAACTGTTTGGGCAGAAGTCACGTCCAGTGTGTGTGACCAGGTCGTGGTGGGTGACTAATGTCCATCTTAGCACCAGTCTGAGAGTCATGAGAGCCAGCTCGACTCCCGGTTCTGCAGATGGCTGTGCCATGGTGAAGAGAGAAGCCATCTTCCGCCTCAGGGGCTTGTTGCCCTAATTGGGGAATGACTGGTTATATTAGGCTAGTGACTTGAAACAACATCAAAGCCACGGGACTCTTTATCTGAAATCTTATGTGGAAGTCCACATGGAAAGTGGCTGCAAGTGGAGCTATTCTGGCTCACCTGGAGAACCCCCTCCTTTTGCAGGATCTCCAGAGAAACCTACAAGTTCCAAGGAACCAAGTTTGAGAACCACTGGACCCGCCGTGCGAATGGTTTTTTCTGCCCTGCTATTATTTGTGTAGCTGTTTTCTTGTTTGTTCATTTGGCTAATGTCAGTTGGCCTCAGTTGCTTGGCTAATGTCAACACTGGGTAATGTTCGGAGAGCTCTTTTCCTATCATAATTATGTCATATATGTTCAGCCGGTCCTTCCATATGGCCCCAAACACGTACAGAATGCTGCCTCTTTACACCATCTGATGTCGAGCTAGCTCCCGCCTGGTGACAGCAGAAGTACACAAAGGCGGATAGATAGCTGTGGTACAGAGAGAACTTACTAGATTCTCTTCCCTCACCTGGCGCACCCCCATCAGTTTCTGCAGGCTAGCAACTCCGGCTTGTCAGCATTCTATCCGCTTCTCTCTGGCTTTGGCACTCGACATCACGGGAGTACTCTCACATCAACTATGGCAGAAGAAGTTTCAGGACATAAACAGAATGAATCAGAGTGACTTGTCCCCTGAACATGATACTCGGATCCACTCCCTGGGAGAGGGTTTCTGTTTTTAACAATATTGTTCTCCTGAAACAGCAAGTCAGACCCCTTAGGAGACTCGCAGCACCGGCTGAGGGTATCAACGGCCCGTCACTCCCCATGCCCTGCCGGTCATCGCCCCGTCAGTAAGGCACCCCTGCCAGAGCAGAAGCAGGAAGTCGAGGGCCCTACACAGGCAGCCAGGAGCCCGAGTTTCAGTCCCCGCTCATCTGATACATCTGTGTGTGGTTTGGACAAATTCCTAGCCTTTTCTGAGCCTCCCTCTCCCCATCCATAAAATGGGGGAAGAGCACATTGGATGTTTCTCCAGAGAGCCTTCCTAGCTTAAAACGGTCTGATTCTGTAACATCTAAAACATAGCTGTGGTAAGGAACCAGGGTAGCTAACGCGAGACCCTCCTAGCTCCCAGCCCTATCGGTGGGGCTGTGCTCAGAAGGCAGGACTGTATTTCCCTCATGATTCTCTCCCAGCCCAGCCCCCATCTGAATGAAAAACACCGAGTCCTCTGAGAGCCCTAGCCTGGGCTGGAAACCTCAGTTCCCACATCCCATTTCGGAAGACAGTCAGCCTTCCTCCCTGAACCCTGTGGAAGATGTCAGGGCCTCTCCCAAAAGTCAGGGTCCTTGGGGCACCTGGGGTGGCTCAGTCAGTTGGGTGCCCGACTCCTGATTTCGGCTCAGGTCATGATCGCAGGGTCGTGAGATAGAGTCCCAAGACAGGCTCCGTGCTGGGCATGGAGCCTGCTTGGGATTCTCTCTCTCCCTCTCCCCTCCCTCCAAAAAAATGTCGGCATTCTAAATCATCCTGCAAGCTGCTTCAGGTTCTAATCCTCACCTCAGTCCTTCCCCGCCTCTTGTCATATGGTCATTGGAAATGGCTGTGGTTTATGGAGCACCTGCTACGTGCCGGGACTGTTCTGAGTATTGTGTGTACGGGTCCTGGTTATTTTGGTCCTCACAATAATCCTGAAATACATACTATTATTATCTCCAATTTGCAGGTGAGGAAACGGAGAGACCGGAAATTAAACTTGCATAGGCCCATCCACCTGACCTTTTACAAGGTGTAAAGCCAAGATATGACCCATGGCTCCTGAATCCCTGAATCAGACTGGGGCTCATTCATGCTCCTGGTAATAACGAGAAGCTACTATTTAGTGAGTGCCTGTAGCACAGGATGCATTGAACTAGACACTTGTTTTATCATTTCATTCAAACCTCACAACTGGAAGAGGAAAGGTCGTGTTTCCATTCCGTAGAGGTGCCAGCGGTGCTGAGAAACAGTGAATGACTTGGCCATGGTCAGCTGCAGAATGAGGCAGGCTTCAGACTCAGAAACATTCAGTGCTAGCATCCTGTGACCCTCCTCTCGGTCACACTGCTTTTTGGGACAAATACCTGGAGATGCTGCTCCCTCCACCACACCTTTGCAAAGAATAAAGTGGGACCACTGGCACCACTCCCTCCACAGAGCCCTTGAAAATGGCCATCACGCTACCCCTAACGAGGGCGGGGTGGAGGGTGCTTGACAAGGCCTGCTTTTCTTCACGACTTTTGCCAGAAGAAAGCTAGGACCTAGAAAAGCGCAGATCATCTGAGGTTTCTGCTTCCCTTCCCCAGTTCTGGGTGGTCCTCTCCCATGACCTGCTTTCTGGTTCCCCATAGCCATAGGGTCACCATGAGACTCAGAAGGGAAGAGGGGAAACTGAGACAGAACCCCCTGGATTCAACTACACCTTAAAACCTCACAGGAAGCCACTGAGCCCAGGTCTCCGGGTGGAGTTACAGCGGCAGAGGAGACCCAGGGTGCCCATGCGCGCGTGGGCTCATTCAGGCACCACACCTTTGATGAGTGACTAAAATTAAGTGTACCCTCTGCCGGGGTGCACAACAGCTCACAAGGTAGATTGTGCCATTCCCATTTTACAGATAAGGACACCGAGCCTCAGAAGGGTTGCATAACCCGTCCTAGGACTCACAGCTGGCAAATAGGATTGAAACCCAAGTCTGTGTGATTCCAAAGGCAGTGTTCTTTATGACACACTGCAGCGCTTCTGCGTGTTAGGGACTGTGGGAGTGGACACCAGCAAGGGCAAGAATTAGTCTGTGGCACCCGCAGAGATTTCTGAACTGCAAGCATAAGCACGGAGGAGAGGGCCAGTGGTAGAGTTTCCACCTCACTCCCACTGCTCTAGCCTCCCCTGGCACAAAGCCTTTGCCAGGAGGCCCTCCTTGAGCTAATGCTGTCCTTTTTGAAGAGTCCCCTGTAAGTCTCAGAGCCTCCGTGGAATGCTTTGCCTCAGAGACAGGCCCCTGGTAGACAAGAGAGGCAGCTGGCAATTTATTTGCAGGAGAGATATGGGGGAGAAGGAAGTTGAGAGCAAAGAGCCAGAGAGAAGGAGGCGGAAAAGCTGAATATCTGTGTGTGTGTGTGTGTGTGTGTGTGTGTGTGTGTGTGTGTGGTTGATAGAGCTGGACCAATGCACCCAGCTGCCGACAGGCCCTGCAATGCTCAAATGCCACCTTGAGGACTCAGGGAAGGCAAAGGGGCCTTCGTGTTGGCCTGAGACAATTGGGAAGATCAATCCCCCAACCCTTAAGCTCAGTTGCACAACGCAACTTGGAACCAAAGGGAAACATCCGCATTATTTGTTGCTTTACATTTTTGCCTTCTTTCATCCAGAGCATGGTGAAGAGTTAAGGGGGAGGGGCGCATTTTTTACTTAAATTATATTTACTAGGATTCAACACAGGGGTACTTTCTTTTTTATGTTTTTAGTTCTTGTTGCCGCTTGGTTCTTCGTATTCCCGGGCTGGTTATAAATACAACTTTCTCCTTTTACGACGAAAAGATTGGGAAAGTTGTGAGTGGGATTCGGGATGAGAATCAGTTTGGGAGCCACCAGACGCAGACTGGTTGTGGTGGTGGGCGAGGAGTCTGGGGGTCTGGCAGGTCTTCCTTCGGGTCCGCAATTGTGAGCGCGGAAGCGCCGGGCGGAATTCGCAGTACGGTGACCGCAAACAGTGAGAGTAGCCTGGACCCGGCAGCGGCAGCGACAGCGCCCGCCCGGCAGGCTCGCGAGCTCACAGACTCGGTCTCCTGGAATCCCAGGGCCCGGGCCGCGCAAACCCGGGCTACAGTAACCTCGCGGCGTGGGCTCGGGCGGGCCCAGGCGAGCCCCACCTCCCGAGGCGCCCCCTTGGGTGGGTAGTGCCCCGCCGTCGCGCCGCCATTGGTCGGCCCCGCCCCGGCCACCTGCCGCTACCTTAGGGGGCGGGGTTACCTGGGCCCCGCCCCCCGCGGCTCGGGTTCCCAGGCTTCCTCCTCCGGCCCCGCCCCCGGCGCGAGGCCCCGCCCCCTTCGATCCCCGAGCCCGGGCGCCTTGTGATGTCACGGCAGCTTTGATACAAAGAGCCCTTCGGCCCACGCGGGTCTCCCGGCAACGGGCGCGGGTGGGGGCGGGGCCGGCCCCTTCAACTGATGCGGAAAGCAAACGAGCGGCCGCGGCGCGGCGGGGATCGTCTCTGCGCTCTCCGCGCTGCCCGGCGCGTCCCTGCCCAGCCCGAGAGCCCGCTCCCCCTCTCTCCTCGCCCCTCCGCAGCGCACCGACTCGCCGCCGGACGGGGGATGCGCACCCCGCCCGCCCCCGGGGGCCAGGTAAGCGGCGGCCGAGGGGCTCGGGCTCGCGGGGCCCTGGCGACGCGCACCTGGCCGGGCCCGCGGTCCCGGAGTCAGGGAAGTTCCCGGAGCGCGGAACTTCGCCCGCAGCCCGGGCGCCCTGCTCCCGCCCCGGGAGTGTCCGCCCTCTGCGCCCTGGCCGGGGAGGTCGGGTTACCTGCGTCCCCGCCCATTGGGCCACAGAAGAGAAGCCTCTGTCCGCGCTGCCCCCTTCGGGCCCTCTGCCGGCTCCCAGGTGCGGGGTGGGCAGGGCTAGCCCCGGGGCCCCGGGAGAAGGGGCCGCTTCTTCCGCGCAGTTTCCGAAAGTGTTTTTAGAGAGATCTCGTGGGTTGGGCAGGGTTTGCCAGGACGCCTTCATCGGGACCCCCCGCCTCCGCGTCCAACCTCCGCTCCCAGCGCGCCTGCCCCTCTGGCGCGGGTGTTGTCCCAGCTCCCGGCCCTCGGCTCCGGCGAGTCCTGGAGGGGGCTGTGCGCGGGCGAAGTTTTTCCGTATCTCTTGGCGGCTGCGCCGAGCCTGTTCCCGGGTTCCCTCACCTCTCCGAGGGGGCTCTGCCGGGCAAAAGGGAGAGTCAGCCTCGTTCGAGGCTTGGGGATAGGGCCCTGGCCCTTTCCCGCCGAGACGTCGCCGAGGCCGGAGGTGTGTGCGGAGTTCCAGCTCTTTGCCCTCCGGCCCCGAGAGCCTGCAGGTAGTAGTTGCTGTTGTCACGGCCGCTTCTCTGCGGGCGACTAGCGTCTCTGAGGTCTTGGCGGAGCAGGCTCTGGAGAACCAGCTGTGTCTGTGCTATGGGAACCCGGTCGGGACTCAGCCCGGTGTTCCTTCTCATCCGTGCACACCCTCCAGTGTACCTCTTTCTCCATGTATCTTTCTCCCCAGCCCCGCGCTCCTCCCACAGATGCCTGTAGGTGACACATCTCAAGCCCTGAGAGACAAGCCAGTGTTCCTTGTCTTATTTACAGGCCGCCTCCTCAAAGGATTGTGAGGGGGTCGGATTCCTGCGCTCAGCCTGCACTTTTTGCCTTGGCAAACCCCTGGGTTGGTTTCTGATGGGCCACCAAACCCCTCTCTTCTCTTGGTGGAGGCAGGTGCTAATAGTATGGGTTCCAGAGAAAGGGGTGGGGCATCCCCAGGTCCTTCCCCTGGTGAAATGTGGCTACCAGGTTAGGGAAAAGGGAATCTCAAAATGGGGAAGGTGACCAGTTGTGTGTATATCAGACCTTTGCTGTAGGGATCTCTGTCTCCCTGTGACTATCAAACTCAGCCTTGGTGGAGCCCTTGGGTCACTGCCATTGACTGGGGTCTTGCCTTAAGCCAGGCACCAGCTTACCCAGATAGACTGGCCCAAACCTGACCCTGCTCAGCTGGCATCCATGAAATGCTGCTTCTGTGCCCAGGTGCTGGTATACAGCGACACTTCCCTGCCCCTAAGGTGTTTGCAGGCTGTAGGGAGACTGAAAACCTGGGCCGACACTTCCCTGCCCCTAAGGTGTTTGCAGGCTGTAGGGAGACTGAAAACCTGGGCCGAATTGTTCCCTGCCCAACTGCCCTGAGCCCTTAGGCACCATGATCTGGGTTGTCTCTGAGGTCCCTGTGACTTCCTGCAGGAATGGGGGAAGCCAGGGAAGAACTTAGGACTTGCAGCAGGCATCATGGCTTGGGGAATTCCTCTTGGGGAACAGCTTTGTTATTTGGGGGACCCGGGCTTTGGTGGAGGGGGTGGGGTGCCCGACTAAGGCCAGCAGAGAGATAAGACTGTGCCTAGGGAGGGACCTGACTAGCCAGGCCAGGTGAGCCAGCGGGAGATATGACCTTTGGCCCAAGGAAGACCAGCAGGAGAGACTATCTTTAAAAGGACCTTTTGTCAAGTAAGGGAAGAAAAGAAGAAATCGCCTGAAGCAGCTTGCCTTGGGGAGGCTCTGGGCTGCAGCCTGAGAAGTTCCTAGTGGATATTCCCCTGGCCCCCACACTCGCCCATCCTTCCCTCTCTTCAGAGGGCTTTTCCCCTCCCTCGGCACCCTGACCCCTTTGTGGCCTGCTACCCCCCTCTCTACGGGTGGGACAAATGGCCCCCAGGTCTAGGGCTTTCTCTTCAGCCCTTCTGGAGCCCTCCTGGCTCTCACCCTCCTGCACACCCCCCCCCGCCCCCGTTCCCCTCCAGGTGACTACAAACTTCCTTCCCTAGGGCTGGCAGTCCCTCTTCTGAGCTGGCCTTTTATGCCAAGGGATGTTTCACAGCTGATCTTGCTTACAATTTTACTTCAGTTTATACATTTTAGCTGTGGGTAGGGTGGGGGTGGAGGTGGAGGGGGTGGGAAAGGCTCCCAATAAAATATCAGGTGAGTGATTCCTGGAAGGCAGACATCTCAGGACCTTGAATGGGGGAGGGACAGTCTGGCCCTGTTCTCTGTCTTCTGGCATAGGGCTCAGTGCATTTTGAAAAGGAAGCATCTTTATCTGGTCTGCCTGCTGCCTGGTGTTGGCAGTGGGTCTCCGTCAGTGCCTTGGCTTTGCCAGCCATGGAGGACCCCTGGGGGTGGGCTCTGTTTTCCTCTGGGTCTGCTGTGTTTGCTCTTGACTCAGGAATGGGGCATCGAAGGTGTCAAATCACTGGCCTTTCCAAAGAGGAAGACTGCTTGGGTCTTCCCGCTGCCGGGTCTGCCCCCACCCAGCACGTTGTCCAGCACGTGCACTGCCTCCATCAGACTCAGTGCTGGGTGCTTGGGTCCGGCAGCAGACAGCAGCAGCAGTCCCTGCCTTTGTGCAGTGCATGGCGGCTGGTTGGGCGGGGGGTGGCGCCCCGGGGCGGCCGGGCCGCAAACAGGGCAGTGGGTGCTGTGGATTTAGAGTGGGCAGGAAGTCCTCGATGAGAAGGTGGCCTCTTGACTAAAAGAGGTTCAGGCTGAGGGAGCCGCCCCTGCAAAGGCCCTGAGGTGGTACCACTGCTGATAAGGGAGGCTGCTTCGATTGGGGAGGGATCAAGGTGGGGGGGGCACTGGCTCACAGGGATCGGGAGGGCCTCTCATGCCACCAAGGGAGTGCCTGGACCCCAGGAGAACGGGAGGAGACGAACAGCACACAGTCGAGATCAGAAATCCATGGGTGCAAAACGCACTTCCTTGCTCTGCCCTCGGCAGACCCTTGCTTTTGAGCGGTTTGGGCACTGGGGCTTTTTTTTTTTTAAGATTTTACTTATTTATTTGACACAGAGAGCACAAGCAGGGGGACTGGGAGAGAGAGAAGCAGGTTCTACACCAACTGAGCCACCCAGCATCCCGCACTGAGGCATTTCTGGAGAAGTGTGTGCCTGTGGCCGTTGCTGCTGTGGACTTCCCTGCCCGCAGCCTGGCTCAGGTCGGAGAAGCCTGTCCCTGTGAGTGTGGAACCCGTTCTTGCCGGGTGTTATTTCCACCACACAGATCCTGCCTGGTGATGGACGCACGATGGTGTGTCAGCAGGCAGGGTGCCGCTGGGCCCACCTCCCTGTTCCCACGGGTCCACGCTAGAGGGGTGCAGCCAGGCTGCCCCCACCCCTGTCGTCTCCTTCTTGGGCTCCCAGCCTCCCCAGGCCCCAAGGTGCTCCAGCCTTTGTTTCGCTTGCACAGGCAGCACACTTCTGGGCCCTGGTCTTCTGAGAAGCCTACTCACCTACCTGGGCAGCAGCTTTGGGTCTGATCTCTGTCCAGCCTAGGCCCCCAGAGAGAGAGAGAGAGAGAGAGTGTGTGTGTGTGTGTGTGTGTTCACACAGGGAAAAAGGGGGCAACCAGAAATGTGTACGTCTTGGAGGTTTGCGTGGAGGCCCAGAGCTGTGGGGTCTGCATGACCTCTGGCCCCGGCCCCCTCTGGCAGGCTGGTGCTAGTAACACCAATGTTTCCAACCCCACTTCTCGACTTCCTTCAAGAAATGGGAAGTTTTCCGACTGTTGGCCATATTCTTAATTGATTCAACCTGTTTCATCTTCCCAGACAAGTGGGTTCTTTCCCAGCAATGTAAACACGATTCAAATGAAAACAAAGCTCCGTGGCAGTTATTACTAATAGTGGTGACCCTGCTTCTGGGAGCCTTTCTCTTTTAAGGGACCAGAAAGAGGAAGGCCCGCATGGCACTCGAGTGTGGGAGAGTGGGTGGGAGCTCTCGCTGTCTTGAGTCATCTGCCGTCACCCCCACCGTCCTCTGCGCTCTGCAAGTCTCGCAGCGTGAAAAGGGAACCTGTGCTTCAGGAGCCCGTGTGGTCTGCAGCGGACTTGGGGTGGGGGGTGGGTGCGGGGGCAGGGTCTGCTCTCTGCCCCAGACTTCAGTCTCCCTCTTCAGATTGGAGAGATAGTAGGAGCTGCTGTCTCCTGCCCGCTCACTGCTTCTCCTGGGAGAGACACCCACCTCCAAACATGGGTGCCTCCCTCCCGGGCTCAGCCACCCAGTGCCTGTTTTCTTCAAGTAGAAAAAAAATGTTCTGGAGCCAGGAAACACATGTGTGTAGGCCCTGGCTCTGTGGCTTTCTCAGTCTGGGACGTCAGGCAAGCCGCCTCACCTTCCTGGGCCTCTGTGGGCTGCTGGTGAAGGTAAAATGAGCCCCTGCCACCTGACAAGCCCAGAGTGGGTTCTGACTCGGGCTCAGTGGCGCCTGGTGCGTGTGGTTAGACAGCCAGAGGGCAGGATAGCCTGGTGCCCAGGGAGTCAGGCAGCCTGTGTTCAAGTCCTGCCTCGGCCGGTGGCTGCTTGCAGAATCTCCGACTATTTACCCTTTCTGTGCCTCGCGGCCCTTCTAGGTAAAAGGAGGATGATGCTAGTCCCTCCCTCGGAAGGTGCTTCTGTGGATCCCCACGTAAATGTACGAAAAGTGCTTCGAACCCTGCCTGGCATCTGAGGGAGCTAAGCTTCCCTGCAAGCTTCTGGTGGTTTGATTCTTGCGACTGATAACCTTCACGCCTAACAGAATTTCTAACAGAATTCCTCCAGGGGCGGTGTCCGAGCAGAGGCAGGAAAGTGGTGGAGGAGAAACTCCAGGATATGAGGGCCTTTACAGGAGGAGGGCAACGCCACTTCCTCCGCCGCTGTGTTTTTTAGATAAACCAGGTCTGCCTCTGCAGGTGCAGACTCGGGCTGGCGCCCAGCGTGGCGATCCGGGAGTGAGCTGCCAGGCACGTCCCCAGGTGACAGGCAGCTCCCCGGGGCTTGGTGTGGGGCCGCGCACCTGATCCTTCCTTCCTACCCTGCCAAGGGGAGGGGGCCGCCCCTCTGCCCACCCTGCCTTCGCCGGCAGCTAGGGCCTGTCCATCTGTCTGCCTGTGCCGGCTGGAAAGCCAGCCTGGAGCAGTGTGCCCGGCTGCCACTGCCGGCCCCCAGCGTCTTATTAAAGCGTTGAGACTCTGGCCACCCTCAGGTCCCCAAAGATCGGGCGAGGGTCCAGACAGAGGTGCGGACTGTCAGCCTCCGGGCCCTGTTGCGTGACTGCCCTTGGCTGTGTCGCAAGGAGCAAGGCTACCTGTTGGTCTAGCTCAGCTGCTCTGCAGTCTGCAGCTCCCCGGAGGCGGAGCGGGCCGGGCGGCTGGCAGGCGGGTGGTGACCGGGCCGGCTCGCTGCTAATGTTAAGTAACCTTGAATGAAAGCCTCCTGGTCAAATGAGGATTCTTGTTGACAGGCAGGTCTGGCCCGCACATTTTTGTGTGATTATCTGCATGGTTGTGTGGGTTATTAGCAAAGAAGGATCTCTCAGCAGCCAGGCGAGCGTGTGTGTGTGCATTTGTGCACGTGCACGCGAGTTGTCCTCCATCCCCCAAGTCCTGCACACAGTCTAGGGAACTGGGCCTGACTCCCCACTCCCCACTTATAGTCACGCTGTACTTGATAGATTCTAAGACACTTTTTCCCCCCACGTTTTAGCATCTCGAGCTGGTACGTGTCGTCCATTCGCTGGTGTGCTGTCGTTTCATCGGCAGCGCTGTTTCTTTCTCGGTGTACGTGGAATAACAGTGCATCTTAAAATCAAAGGCATCTTGGATTTAATTAAACACAGAAACTAGGTAACCTCTAGAGAGCTTATGTAACCTGCCCAGTTTCTTCAAGGAAGGGAGTAGAGCCACCTTGTAGTGTTGGGAGGGTTATGTGAGGGGACACTCGCTATGATGTGGTTCCGGGGAATGAGGTTGGACCCCAGGCTGACCTGGGCTCCGATTCCCGCCTTACTGCGCACGAGCTGTGTGACCTTGGGGGAGAAGAGCAACTTCTCTGAGCCTCACGTGCTTCCTCTGTCAGATGTGGATCCTGGCTCCACAGTTGTCATGATGGTGTGTAAGGCATCTTTCCCTGTCTCTCTCTTGCTGGGTCTCATCTGAGGTCTCACTGCCCTGTTCCAACTGGACCAGGAGGGAAAGTGAGGGCAGAGAGCGGGTTACTGGCCTTCCCAGGGTAGCAGAGGGAGCGGGGTATTATTTATGGGCTTCTTGACTCAGTTTCTCATCCCTGAACATCATCTTTTACCTTCCTTCCTTTCCCTCCTCTTCCCACTTTGCCGAGTTTTCATTTTCACATGTGTTTCCTTTTACCCATTCTCCTTCCAGTCCCTCTCCTCTCCCTTTCTGTAAAATCGCCCCACATGCAGCCTCTTTGACGCTCCCCATGGAGGGGAAGGGGCGGGGAGCTCTGCCTCATGGCCAGGGTGGCACAGGCCCCAGGAGCCTCCACTGGCAGTCATCCATGGTCTCATGTGCTGTGGTCCCTGCAGCCTTCCACTCAAGCCCATGTTCGGTGCCACCTGCCTTGCTGCCTCCTGTGCCTGTGACCTCCATGGCCCGACCCGAGAGGCTATTCCAGCACTCTAGGTTGGACACTGCCATCACCGAGAGTAGTCAGTCTTTTCTGTACCCTTTGTGATGCATTAAAATCAGACCTTTTCACATCCTATCCCTGTTGGCTGTGTGACCTTTTGCAGGTTACTTAACCTCTCTGAGCCTGAGTTTTCCCATCTGAATGGTGGTCGATGCACAAAAGTACCCGGTACATACTAAGTGCTTAATAGATGTATTCTTTCCTGGTCCTCCTCAAATGATTAAGACCACTTTATGTTTCTTTAGGGCTCTGGGACACAGATGGAGGAGTTCGGGGCCGGGAACTTCAGGGGTGGAGGCACAGGAACCAGTGTGAGCGGGATGCATCGGGCAGCCCGGCTAGCCTGGGGGAGGGAATGGGGTGAGCTGCCAGGACCTCCACGCCTTTGGGGAGTGAGGTTGACAAGGCAGGCTGCTCGCTGAGAGAGCAGTGGGCTAAGTGTGAGGCACTGGATGACAGCCATGTGGGGATACCCATCTGAAAGTGGGCCACCCCAAGCAGGGCCTCAGCGAGAGAGGCTGGCTGGAGGGAGACTCTCAGAGCAGGCGGTGGTTCCAAACCTCGTTCTCGTCACAGGTCCCTCTGTCTCTCCCCCTCTCGAGATCCTGATGAAAGCCGGTACCCACCTCCCTCAGTTTTGTGTACGGTGGTGGGGTTCCCAGCCCCCTCCCTGATGAAGTGCTCTTAGGGCTCTGGCACAAGGGTGGACCCCTGTCCTTTGTGTGTGGCAAGGCATCATTCATACGATGAATTCAGCAGCCCTGAGAGAAACAGGGCTGGGGTTGGGGGCACAACTTTGTTACAGAGGGCCCGTCACAGCTGGTGTGGTGGCCCGTTGGGATCCCCCCCAGGAAGCATGGCTACCACACAGCTCCTTACTGGGGACGGGGAACCAGTGGGTCAGTCGTGCCAATGCTGGGATGGGAAAATTTCCCCCTTGGGTAATCCCTCTCTCCCTGAAGTGGTAGGTAGGGGCTGGGGAGGTGAGGATAACGCCACCTTGTGCAGCGAGCCGGGGAGAGAGTCATGGGAGCAGAGAAGTGCTCATGGGCTTGTGCCTAGAGATGGCTATAGGGCTCTAGTTGCTCGGTTCTGGGCTGGGGGAGGTGTGCAGGGAGGGGAAGGACTGGCCTCCCGGACACAGTGACTTTCTGACTCGGGCTTGTTTAGGGACAGGCCTTTGTGGCATGGGGAGGAGTTGTGTCGGGCATAAGGAGCCAAAGCGTGGGGGTGGTGATCATGTGAGACCAGAGCTTGGGGTACAAGGGGAGGGGATTGGCATGATCATGTCCTGAGGATGAGACGAGCTGGCCGGGGCTGTGTGTGCTGGGCTCAGACAGGGCCTGGTTTTGTGGCCATTGGGGAGCTCATGAGTTCTTTGATGGACGGTCCATAGCCTTGTACTCTGCCTGGCCACCTCCTGCCCTCTGAGCCCCAAGCTGTGGCTCATGGTCAGACCCAGAGCTCTCACCTGTTCCTACTGCGGGACAGCCTGGGAAGGGACCCGAGCTGGCTCCACCTCCCCGGGCTGTGGCTGCACTCTGGCCAGTGAGGCTCTGGTGAGCCTGCGTGTGAGAGAGCAGCCCTGAGGACGCCCGGCCCGAGGAGCTGGACCTGGCAGAGGCAGAAGGACAGGAGGGAGCACCTGACCGGAGCCTGCTGGGAGCACTGCTGGGGCTCTGGGCTGATGGGAGGTGCCTGAAGGTTATAAAAGTCAAGGCAGGGCTGGCTGTGGGAGGGGGCGGGGGAGTTGCCTGGTCCTTGGCCTGCCTGATCCCAGTCTGTCTGCCCTGGAAGCTCTGGCCGTTGGCTGTGGGTGAACACAGGCACACTCCGCTTGGCCTTCCCAACCTGAGGGTTTCTGTGCAAAGAAGGGGGTGAGGTGGGTACCTGCCCCAGCTCTAGACGGTCGGGTAGCTCTGTTCAGGTGTGCTGTCCTTGAGGCAGACCGTGGGCTCTCCCTGGGAAGTTCACGTCCCCTCATTTGAGGGTGCCCCCTGAAGGAATACTGCTCCGCCTACCCGGCTGAGCTGGCCTGGGCCACTGCAGCCCATCCCAGGCTCCTCTTTATGCTCTCCTTAGCATGATGGCAAAACATGGAGCCCCCAAAGCGAGCCCCACAAACTCTTGACTGTGTGAGTAATTAAGCCCTCACTTCAAACATCCACATCTTTAAAAGCTATAATTTGTGGCCCAAAATAGCTGCCTGTTCAAAGAGCCAGGAGAGCCCTTGATGTGTGCCCCTTTCCACCTGCAGCCTGTTAATCGCCTTTGACAATTGAGTTGCCCGACCCCTGGCTGTGGTTTTCTGAGCAGCAGGTCCAGTGGCCGGGTGGGAGCTGCTGCTTCCCAGAGTGTACTTGGGAGATCTTTTTTGGGAATTTAGATGGGGGTGATTGATGTCCGGGGGTTCCTGGTTCAGGTTCACGCGGCTCTAGCCTTTTTGCGTGACAACAGGGCTGTAGAGAAAAATCGCAGCATGACCTCAGGGAAAGGTAGATTCAACTCCATGGGTACCGGGTCCTTACCTGTAAGGAGGAGACCGTATTTTCATGCAGGGACTTTGGGGGAAGAAGGTGAGACCACCTTGGTAAAGCACAGAGCAGACACTGGCCGCGTGGTGGGTGCTCCCGTGCGTCCCCTTCCCCCAGCCGGCCTCTTGGTGTAGACTGGTCTTGTGGATTCGGGTAGGTGCTTGTGGGGGGGACTCGGCTCACAGGAAACACCTCCCTTGACCTGTAGCTTCTCCATCAGCTGACATGCCTGGAATTCTTGGGGCTGGCTGCTGGGCTTGGTTTCCAGATGTGGAAGCAATTTAAGTTCTGTTTTCCTAATCCCCAACAGTTTGCCTCTTAAGTCCACGCTCTCACTTGAAAACCAAGACTGTTGGCTCTGTTCGGGGGCAGGGGTTAGGCCAGATGGCCTCTTGGGATCCTTTCTGCTCAGGAGGTGGGTGTCCTGAGGCACTCAGATCTGGGACCCAGGGCTTTGTTAGGACCGCCCTACCCCGTCAAGGGCTTGGTCCCTACGGGAACAGAAGTTCACCCTGGGGCCACCTCCCCTGTGGTTTTTTCCTTGGAGATGGGTCACTTAGCCAGATGCAGTTGCAGGACCTGCCTGACCCTGCACAGCCGGCCTTGGAGGGGGAGGCGGGCTCCAGTTCTGGCTGTGTCGGAGGGAGTCTGGGGTCCCGGCCGAGCAAGGTGCCCACGTGTCCCAGGAGTGGTGAAGGCCCTCCTTCCCAAACTGACCACAGTGGAGGGAAGAAGTCTGCTCTGGATTTCAAGTCACCCAAAATACCGTCTGGCATGGAGAAACTGGTAATATCTTGCTCAATTACGGAGAGCTCCTGGCCACAGAGGTGGCCTGTCCCAGGTCAGACTGTTTCCAGGGCTGTGCATGGGCACGGGCTTGTGGTTCCAGGCCTAACTGCTGATCTCTTCTCTTGTAAACCAGTCACTGTTTAGGTAAAATCACTCTTACATTTGTATCCTAACTACACTAAATACAGTTCCGGGCAAACAGAAATCGCCTTTGCAGTTTTAAAGGTCTCTGGCTGAACTCCACCTACGCCCTCCTTTAAGATTAAAATGTAATACCTGTACTGTTGAGGGAACACGAGATAACTTTGGTTTATCTGTAGCGTGTTTATGAAGCATCATCCTCATCATCACAGATCACCAAACTTCAGCTTCGGCAGGATACGGCTCTAGAAGTGGCCGTCTCTCAAAGTAATCACGAGAGAGAAGGCAACGTTTCTTTTGAGGGGAGACAAATGAAGCCCCAGTCTCTCGACGAGGTTCTAGAGATCCAGCAGTTCTCTTTGGAGGTTGAACTGAATTGACCTGGAAGGAATTCGCCTTTATGATCAGGGTGGGAAGGTGGGGGACAAATCCCGGTGGGGCCGAGGGTCTCTATACAGGCTTCCGAGTGGGGGAAGGGAAAGGTGGGGGCCGGCGAACAACCGAGTACCACAGACCGACTGCCTTGAACAACGGAGATGAATTTGTTCACAATTCTGGAGGCCAGCCTTCAGGATCAAGGTGTCAGCAGGGTTGGTTTCTTCTGAGGCCTCTCCCCTTGGCCTGCAGATGGCTGTCTTCTCCCTGTGTCTTCACATGGTTTGTGTGTGTGTGTCTGTCCTAATCTCCTACTCTTCATAAGGATGCCAGGCGATTGAATTAGGGCCCACCACAATGCCCTCATTTTAATACAATTGCCTCTCTAAAGATGCTATGTCCAAATACAGTCACACTCTAAGGTACTGGGGTTGGGACTTTAACATGTGAATTTGGGGGGTGACGGGACACAGTTCATCCACAACAGAAAGTTCTCTGGAGCCGTCCTCCAAGGGGAGGAGAACAACGGTTGTGAGCAGAGCCCAGCATCTTGGAAGGGCCCTGAGTGGAGGGGATGGGAGGCAGCTCGGCCCACAGACACAGGCCCACTCTTGATGATGAGCCCCCTGGGGTGGCTCTTGGCCAAGTGCTATCTTCGGAAGGTTCCAGTGTCTGACTCACGGTTTGCCTTCTAGAGCCTGAGCCATCAGTGCCGCCTGATCTGATCATTCGGAACCTCCTCATTCAGCTCGTGGGGGTTTTGACCCTTGGGGTTGTGTCGGCCCAGCAGGCTCCCTGTTCCTGTGACTCTGTCTCTGGGGTGTTGGCCGCCTTTAAGGATGGCTTCACTTCGCATATTCCTTTTTTTTTTTTTTAAAGTTTTTTTAATTTATTTATTCAACAGAGATAGAGACAGCCAGCGAGAGAGGGAACACAAGCAGGGGGAGTGGGAGAGGAAGAAGCCGGCTCATAGAGGAAGAGCCTGATGTGGGGCTCGATCCCATAACGCCGGGATCACGCCCTGAGCCGAAGGCAGACGCTTAACCGCTGTGCCACCCAGGCGCCCCACGCATATTCCTTTTAATTGGAGCTAAACTTGTCAGAGATTTTACACTTTTCCTTAACCAGTTCAGCAAGTTTGGGGCAACTATCTTTCGTGTTTTATGTATATATCTTTCTGCTAACATACTGAAAAAACAAAAGTAAGACCTGTGAGAACCAATTATGGGAAGCCATTGAGGGTGGGGCCACCAAATGTGTGTAACTCCCCAAGGTTTTGCCTGAAGCACCCCCTCCCAGCCCCCGTGGTTCCAGAGCCCACCACCCAGCCCCTCCAGCGGCCAGGTCTCCCTCAGCCACACAAGAGGACCCCCACGGTGTTTCACGTGGAGCCCAAACTGGCCCCTGCAACCAGGGCAGACCAGGATGGAGCTGGTTGTGGGGGAAGACTGCCCCAGCAAGGATTTGCACACCCCAGTTGCCCTCCAGTGCTGCGGCCATATTGGCTTTATCTCTCCATGTAACTTTTTTTCCCTAAACCACTTCAAACAAAATTAGGCAAGGTGTTACCAAAACTAAGGATATTTCTCCTTCGTAATTATTGGCAAGCACAATTAGCCAGCATCATTCCCTAATATCACCCAATATCTAGTCCATACTCTAGCTTCCATTTTGACACCAGTAGGTCTTGCTAGCGAGGTGGTGGTTTGCTTATTTGTTTGAGCTGGGATCTAGTCAAGGTTAACGCTTAGCTCTTCTGTCTCTTGGTTAATCTAAAACAACAGTTCTCACAGTGTGGTCCTGGGACCATCAGCATCACCCAAGAACTTGTTAGAAATGCACCTTTTATTTTTTTATTTTTTTTATTTTTTATTTTTAGATTTTTATTTATTTATTTATTTGACAGAGATAGAGACAGCCAGTGAGAGAGGGAACACAAGCAGGGGGAGTGGGAGAGGAAGAAGCAGGCTCATAGCAGAAGAGCCTGATGTGGGGCTCGATCCCATAACGCCGGGATCACGCCCTGAGCCGAAGGCAGACGCTTAACCGCTGTGCCACCCAGGCGCCCCAGAAATGCACCTCTTAAAGATTTTATTTATTTGAGTGAGAGCCAGAGAGTGAGCCCAAGTAGAGGGGAGGAGTAGAGGCAGAAGCAGACCCCCCACTAAGGGAGCCCGAGGATGTGGGGCTCGGTCCCAGGACCCTGGGATCATGACCTGAGCTGAAGGCAGACACAGAACTAACTGAGGCTCCCAGGTGCCCCTAGCAGGGGTTAGATCTTAAGGCTTGATTAGAATTGAGCAGGGGAGGCTCTGTCCTTCATCTTGTGTCCCATCAGGAGGCCATGTCTCAGTGTTCCCAATTAGTGATGCTAGGTTTGATCACTGTATTAAAGGGACAATAGCGTATTTTCTCCACGGTCGAGGTATTGGGGGGGATAGAGGGTGTTTGGAGGGTGTCGGGTGGTTCTTTGGTACTGTGCCAGCATCCAGTTCCTCATCAATCTGCCATCCAATGGTTTATTCTACCGCTGGGGACAGCGTGTGATGTGCATCGGGTCTCGTTTGCGTGGTTCACACCTTCCGTCTCCCTTCTAATTCTTTTGTTTGCCTGCTCCATGAGTTACCGGAGAGAGATGAATTACAATCTCCACCTTTATGCAATCTTGTATTTGAAAGTAATCTCTCTGCCTGGCGTGGGGCTTGAACTCCTGACCCTGAGATCAAGAGTCACGTGCTCTACCCACTGAGCCAGCCAGGCGCCCCGTCATCCGCTGTCCTTTTACTTCTACTTTTGGCCTGTGCGCTAACGTTTACATTGTGTCGTCGGTGTTTTTATCTAGCCTGACGGTGTGCGTGCATTAGTGTGGTGTATTCTGTTTTCATTTACTGGTTGAGTTACGATCTTTGGTCTTCTTTTCCTCCTTTTTTTCTGTAGCTTTTTGGCTGATCGAAGCATTGTTTATTCCATTTTTTTTCTCCATTAGAGTTTTAGTAATACATTTTTAATTTTTAACTGCTGACTTTTGAAATGCTTCAACATGTTCTTGGAATGTAAGTGAGGTGGTGGGGAAAGAGGGTTTGGGGGTCTCCCAGTGGCACGCATGACCCCACTGTGACGGGCGTTTCCATTGGGGTCCAGGGTCTGGCCCAAAGCCTCACAGGCTTGAAAACCAGATCTTGTTGGCCCTTCCCTCACGCCTTCGGGACTTGAGGGCCACCCATGCCCACAGATTATCTGTAGATGGACAGGCAAAGCCAGAGTGCCGCTGGCTGACTTACAGTGAGGAGTGAGCTTGGGCAGCCCGCCTCTCCCTGTCGGCCTTGGGCTCCTGGAAGCTTGCTGTGATCAGAAGAGTGATGGGTGACCTTGGACACGGGGGAGCTGGTTAGAAGGTCCCAGTGGACATTGAATGATCTCAGGCTCCAGTGCCAGCTACGTCGGACCCCACAGCCTTGGGGCAGGCTGGCCACACGGGGCAGCCCAGACCCGACCCGTCTGGCCAGTGCCTGGGTGGACGCTGCCAGGGTCTGCTAGAGGCTCCCCCTCCCAGCCCCTTCCTGGGGAAATATCAGATCCCTTACTACTCAGCCCCTCTGCTCTGCCCCCTGTAATTTGCTTACCCCTTAGGGTCTTAGGTTAGCTGCCAGGGGGCTGTCGGACACCCTCATTTCTGAGTTTTTCTGGGAGCTACATCATACCCTCTCTTTCTGTGTCACTCCTGTGACCCTCCCTTAGCAGCAGCCACGTCTGTTGGGGGAGGGGAAGTGTGAGACTCGGGGGAGAGACAGTGCAAGAGTTGTGATTAAGAACAGGGAAAAGAAGGCCCTGCGGGCTTCCACACCCCTTCCACTGTGGGGGTGCGTACGGTAGCAGCCACTCCTTATCTGCCTGCTTTTGCTCTATGCAAATGGCCCGGGAGCTCTTGAGAAACTCGAGCGGTAGTTTCTCTTTCTCTTCTCTTCAATATCAGCCTGAGGTTCCACGGCCAGTGCGGGCCAGACCTGGGACCGAACCACGTCTCCCTGAGAGCCTCACTTCTCCCATCTATAAAACTGGCTGACTTAGGAGGCCCGTCCAGGGGCCAGGAAAGGAAGTGCATGACAGAGGGCTGGTTCCTGGCCACTGTCTGATCTGGCCCCTGGGGACGGGAACGTGGCAGTCTGTCCTGTCTTCTTGACGTTGGCCTCCCCCACCAGAGTGGGACGCTTGGGCTTTCATCTTACAGTATGTGGTCAGTCCCCAGGGCTGGCCAAGACGGGCAATAAATGAACTCTAATGGCTCGTGACCTGGTGCTCCCTTGTTTGGGGACCTTGACCTTGTTGGGGACCAGCCGGGGCCTTGCATCCAAGCCAAGGTTACTTCTGTTCCGAAGTCGAGGTTTAGGCATCAGCCTCCCTGTGTGGAGACTTACCTCCCCCTTTTATTCCCACCCTCGCCCCTTGACTGGCATCGGAGCCAAAACGTTATCAGCCGTTGTGGAGGACCGACCTGCCCTGCAGAGCAGGGCCTGCTTCCGTGCAGGGCTTGGCAGCCACCCACAGGCGGCGGGTGCAGCCCAGATCGCATGCTCACTCCACCGCTGCCGTGCCTGGACAGGTGGCTGAGCCGCAGTGGCGGCTCGGGGATCCCAGCCCAGGTAAGCCCGTCCCCTCTCTCTGGACCTGGGGGCCTTGGCAGCCATGAGTTACCTCCTTCATCTTCTGCTTCCTGTGGGCGAGAGCCAGTGGGACCGTGAGCAGGCCTGTCACTCTTCCTGGGCAGTGGACTGGCTGGGATTGTGATGAGGGAGTTCGTCCCCTGACCGCCCCCCCCACCCCCCCCAGAGACCAGCTCATCCTCACCCAGACAGCATCCTGGCTTCTCCCCTGCACCAGGCTCGGTTTGTGTCCACCGCCTCCCCGTTGCCCGCCCAGTACCTTCCCTGCAGTGGAGTTCCATGTGTGCCCACTGGTGCCTGGCTGCGAGGGAAGCTGGGATGTGCCCAGCGGAGCTATTTTTACCCAGCCCTGTCCCCACAGAGCTGTTCTTTGGCTCTGAGTTCCCGCCTGGGAAGCAGAGCCACTGCCAGGGCTGGGGGTGGGTTAGCTGGAGCCTCCGAGCCTCCTGGACTCCCTTGCCCAGGCGGTATCTCATCCTGACACTTACTAAAGTGTGTAATTCACATGCAGAGAGACCTTCCAAGAGAGTATGTAGAAGACGGACCTGGTAGGGAGAAGAGAGGCACCTGCACCTCTGTAACTTGCAAACTTCAGGCTTCCAGAAGCTTGAACCCGGCCTACTTCCACCTGGCGTGTCACTGGGGGTCAACGGGATAGCATCCCAGCAGGTTGGACAGAGGCCATTGGGCCTGGAGATACCCCTGCTTGTCTTATTTCAACACAGTGAAGACCATAATAGCTCAGATTTATTGATCCTTTTCTGTGTGTGTTTAGCATGTGTGCTACTTGTTTCCTGATGACTGTTAACTCCCTTCTGCAGATGGGGAAACAGGCCCGGGGAAGTTCAGGCCAGGTTGCAGAGCTGAGGGGTGAAGCTGGGGTTTGAACCCAGTCGGTCCTCCTCCCCAGCTCGCTCCCAGCAGCACTCTGCGCCCTCTCCTCTCTGCCATGTTCCCAGCATCCGTGAGGTATGAGCACTGTTCGACGTAGGTTCTCTATGGCAATCTTGCCAGCTGGTTATTTCCAGCCCTGTTTTTAGATGAGGCTCAGAGACTGAACAACTCATCCAGGGTGGCCCGGCGGCCGGTAAGCAAGCCGGGCGGGCACCCAGGCCTCGGGGTTGCCACAGTTGGGCCCTTCGCAGCTCCCCGTTCTGCCGCGCAGTGTGCTGCCACAGCTACTCGCCGCTCACCTGCCACGTGCCCCCTGTGGGGCTGACTGCTGGGGGTACAGACGCAGACATCCCCATGGTTACTCCCTTGAGGGCCTTCCTTCTCGCAGGGAATGTGCAAGTGGGGTTCTTTGGAGTCCGTGCCCTAGCTGCCACGAAAATGGAGTAGTGGTGTCTGTGACTTGGAGGTGGCGTCCCACTAAGGTCAGGTGGGGAACGGGGGAGGACCAGATGAAGTCCTCGTGTCTGGGCCCTGCCGCACCCCCCTCTGGGAGTGTGGACGGCAGGGTGTTGTTGACCCCTCTGAGGCTGGGATGCCCTCTCCCACCATGGGTATGTTTTTTTACCAGCCGTTGAATTCAGCCTGTGCCAACTTCCTACAGAGGAAGGGGTGACTTTGGGGCCCGCTGGCGGGTAAGTGCTGCTCTCACTGGAGGGGGGCTTCCCCAGGCAGGCTGTGTGCCTCTGGGTTCCCACGTCTAGCCAGGACCAGCTGCATCCAGTCCCAGGTGGAGACGGGGTGGGATGTGGAGGGGGGACACTGGTGATGCAGACCGGCCCCACCAGAGCAGCTGGATAGGGCCTGTTTCCCAGCTGCAGGCCTCTGATCTCTCTAGAAACCCTTGTTTCCGGTTATTCCCCAGGCCTAGCCTCTTGAGGAAGGCATACTTCCTAGTCTCCAAGCCAATAAGTAGTGGCCTTCTAGCACCTTCCAGCAACTGCCTTTGCTTTGCCTCCCTTCCTGAGGCGTTTGGGATCAGAGCAGGCTGTGCCCAGTTCTAGCAGCTCCCCTCCCAGGCCCAGTGCTACACCAAGCCCTTCCCCAGAGGGCCCAGAGGAATGGGAGGCCGGGTGAGGACATTCCCGAGGAAGGAGCAGTGGTGACAGGGCCACTTTTGTCCAGGACAAATGCCAAACCAGTACTGTCTGTCTGGACCAACCAGGGTATCTAGTTACTTTTCTTAGAGCTGTCTTTATATTATTTGAATTTAGGGGGCAACTACTAGAAATGGTTTTGAAGTCCTAAAAATTGTTACTTGCCTTGGGCAAGCAACAGTGGGTTGAATGAAAAGGTGTTCATGTGGGGAGGCGGCTGATTTTAAGAGAGAAGGCTGGCATGTTGAGAGTGTGCGTGCGTGCGTGTGTGTGTGTGGTGAGGGGGCGCTGAGGGGCCCTGACTTGGCATGTCAAGAGCCTGGCTTCCGTAGCAGGGACATTCCGGGGCAGCCCCCGCCCACTCTGAGCCTCATCTTCCCCACGTGTCAGACTAAGACTACGAGTCCTTCACCCCGGCCCGGTTCCCGTCCCGGAACTCTCCGGGGCTGCTGTCACAGCTGGACCACGTGCTTTCAGCTGTGAAGGGCCAGACAGATGGGCACCCTGCACGGGCAGAGGGTAAGATTATGCCTGAGGAAGTGGTGGTCTCGTTGGCAGGGAGTGACCCCCGTGGGGGCACCTGACCCTTCCTGCCCCACCTACAGCTGAGACAGGCCACTCTTTTCTCTCGGCCCCACTGTTGGGAGTGGGTATCTGGGACATCTGGTGAGGGGGGGGCCGCGGTCCCCACGCCCGTCTGGTGAGCTGGGTGTCTCTGGGCAGAGTGCCTGGCAAAAACCGGGCCTCTGTATCTCCATGTCCAAGGAGACAGACACGAATTAGCCACCCACAGGCCAGGCCGGACACCTGAGGAGCACGGCCCCTGGTCTCCACTTTGTGCCCTGCCTGCCTCCTGGGAGTGTGGTGGGCAGCGGCCTCCTTGCGACCCCTGCTGACCGTGCTTTGAGGAGAGGATAGGCACTGGAGGCTCACAGTCCCGTGCTGCCCGGCCACCAACTCCCATGGGGCCCCAGGCCAGTCACCAACCCCCCAAAAGGGGGGCAAGGAGACCCGACTCATGGGGCTGTGAAGACTGAAAGTGGCCAAGGACTCTTTTGTAAGCCCCAAGGCAGGCCGTCCTCGCAAGCGCTGACCTCCCCCCCCCTTTATGGCTCAGAAGTCAGGCGAAGGACCAGGGCATAGGCACCGCCCCTCTGGGAGGCCTACTCTCCTCCTGGGTGGTCTCCCCCCTGCCTGGCTTCTCTTCCAGTGTCCACACACGGGCCGGCGAGCTTCCTGCCGCGGGCGGGCAGCAGGCGGCATGGGCCGGAATGCTTGGGTTTCACACTTACTAATACGCACCTGTCATGCACGCTTTTCTCACTATCACCGTGAGATGGAAAAATGCGTGAAGCGTGGGTTGCCTCCCTGATAAATGGAACCAGGCCGGTGGTGGCCAGGGGTAGGTGGCCCTCCGCCTCCTGGCCAGAAGACTTCTGGCAGGCTGCTTTCTGAGCTCGTGAACACCCTCGCTCATGAACGGGGCCAAGAGTCACCTTTCTGAAGGGTTGTCATAAGCCCACAGAAGATTCTGTGTCAGCTCTCACCTCTGTCTCCAGACCTTGCTGACTGCTCAGTAAATGTTGGTTTCTCCTGGGATGCAGCGTCGGGCTTGCCGATGAGGGGACCTTGCTTAGGGTCCACAGCCCAGCAGTGTGGGGTTGGGTGAGCGACATCGAGGTGGAGAGGGCCGTGTGAACCCTAGGGGTGGCTGTGACACAGCCCCTTGGCCTCCGCAGTCAGGGCCCTGGCTGCCTGATGACGACTTGATTAGTCCGTGCGATGCTCAGCCTGAGTCAGACACAGGCAGGAGCCAAGCTCATTACTCGCTGTCTATACTTAGGCCAGGAAGTCTTGGTGGGGAGAGACCACCAGCAGCAGCAGGTGCTGGCGCCCCCCTAGCTGGGCCCAGCCAGGCCTGTCACTGACCACCTTCCTTGCATGTGCCTGAACCTGTTCTTGTCTGAGGTGCCCGGAGGCCCTTCCCAGCCTTTGTTCCATGACACCTCTTGCAGTCGTGGGGCTGCAGGGAGCACCTCTCACGCAGGGCTCTGCCGGCCCTCGCCAGGGAGCACACCCAAGAACCCCAGGAGTAGCTTCACATCTCGGAGTGGAGCAGATGGAAGCTGGGCCCCCCTTGGAGGTGGCAGCCCCAGGAAAGGGTTTGTAGAGGGCTGCCTCTCAGACTAGGTGCATTCCGAATAAAGCCAGAGCTCCTAACTCTGTAAGATGATTTTACCAAAAGGTTCAAGCAGATATTTGTCTTGCACTGACATGGCACTGGGCCGTGTGCTGGGCACTGGGGGCCAACCCCAAGCTCAGGTTCAAAGGGCCCCGTGTCCTCGCTCCCCAGCATGGCTGGGGTGGGCCACGGCAGACTGTCCCTCCCAGGCTGGAGCCACGTCTTGTGGCCGGGATTTATTCACCGAGGTCCTCCCGAGTGACACAGTGATCCTGTAAGATTCCATTGTCATTCTCAATTTACTGAGCAGAGAACTGCGGTTCTCAGAGGTCGCCTGACATGCCTGGAGTCATGGAGGGCAGATTCCTTGCTGCATCCAGCTTTGCTCGGTGGGGGGTCGTCATTCCTGGGGGCCATTCATGAAGGCTCGGCCCTTAACTCCATCACAAAGGCGTTGGGCTGTTTATGCAGACTGTGATGGGGACCCTGACGAGCTATCCAGGCATCCTGAGCAGTGCAGCCGGCCCCTTCTGCATGGGTGGCTGTCCCTGGGGTTGTGGCTCCTCACTGGGCTCTCATGAGGCAGCCGTTGTGAGAGGTCCAAGACCGATCACCTGCCAGGTATTCCTATTCTCAAGGTCCTGGGATCTGGGCCTCCGTGTTCCCCAGCCTCTGCTGTTCCTGGCCCTGCTGATGTCCTTGCAGTCTGATGAGGTCTGCTGAGCCCCAGGGAGCCAGCCTCACTCATACTGTCCCCCTCTGTCTTTCCCAGGGCAGCGAGGTGCCAGGCCCAACCTTTGCTGATGGCGAGCTCCTCCCCAGGGACCCCGGCTTCTTTCCCGAGGACGAGGAGGAGGCTATGACACTGGCCCCACCCGAGGGCCCCCCAGAGTCAGACATCGACAGCCCCATGGAGAGCACCCAGGGCCTGGAGGGCTCGGTCGCCGAGGAGAAGGACGGAGGGCTCGGGGGCCTGTTCCTGCCAGAGGACAAGTGAGTTAAAACTGTCGGGAGCTCCATGTATCAGAAAGTGGTGGTCATGTCCAACCCAGAGATTTGGGGAGCGAGGGGGGTTCCAGGATCAGTTGAACCGTGTGAAACTGTCAATTCTTCGTCATTTTTGACCTTCAAAAAAAAAGAAAAGAAGGCAATTTCCTATACATTTTCTCAGTGCAGGGCTTCTCAGACCCAAGTGGCTCTGGGAGTCAGGCTGTTCTCGGTGGTGTCTTTGGAGTTGTTTGTCCATTTTGCGTCCCGGGAGCAGTCCGTCAGTGGTACTGGGACCAACCGGCAAGGGACAAGTGGTCAGGGACCACAGACCTGTTGACCTTCTGGCTAACCATTTGCCACTTGGTCATTCACCTTTTTTGGGATCAGTCACGCGGAGGCAGCCCGCAGGGAGGGTCCGAGAGTTTTAGTACGATGTCTAGAAGAGAGAGCTGAGAGGTATGATGAATTCCACCCAAGGCGCTAAGGAACCTCAGGGCAGAGAAGTGAGTTTTGAAAAAACAGGGTGGAGGTTCTCAGAGACCGGGATCGCTTAAGGGCACGGGTGGAGAATTACTGCCTTAACCGGTTCCCTGCTTCTCGTCACCCAGTCAGGGGGCTGAGTCTGGAGCATGGAGTCCCTAATAGGTCAGAAAAATTGTCCCTTACGGGTGACAATACGTGGACACAACCTCACAATGACTAAAGGGGGGATCTGTTTGGCAGATGACAAGTTGTGCTCCCTTCTCAGGTTGCGTGCAGGGCTCCGCCAGCCCCGATGCAGTCACAGGCCACACCAAGGGGTCACCGCTGAGAGGCCTAGACACACGTTCTTTGCAGTGAGGCATCTTTGGGCCAGAAGTCCCCTCTGGAAACTAGGAGGAGCGCCTCACCTGCTAGCTCGCGGTTATTTATTTTAAAACCTCATTTCTTTCTTATTAGAGTCCAAACCAATTAACCAGAACTTGAAAAAGGGAGGAAAGGGAGAATGGAGGGGAATGACTGTGCTACTCTTCGTCCCGCCACCCAGACCCCAGCCCTGCGACCAAGGAAATAGTTTCATGCCCTGTTTTTCCTTATTCTGTAGACACCTTTTACTTTCTCCAGCTTAAGTTTTTATATGTAACTTTTATTTCATAGTAATTTTTCCATATTATTGCTAGTATTATTTACAAACCTTACAACAATTGGATAAGCTGTAATTTGATCATTAGTTTCCTAATCCATATTATAATTTTGCAACTGTAACTTAATCATTTAATTTGCTTATATTAGTGATATAGAACATATAATTTTATATATGTGTTATTATAATTTATTGTGACTTCCTGTAGGGAAACCATTGGGCGGGAAGCAGTGTTTTGCTGCTCTGGAGAAGCATTGGTTTGCACATCTCTTGTGCAGAAACCGTTTCTGTGGTGAGATGTTTTCCTTAGGACGAGGTCCCCAGAGTGTATTACCAGGTTGAAAAGCACAAACTCAGTGAGGCTTCTGATCTCTGGGGCACGGACTGACCACCAGGAAGGCTAGGCGGTTTCCCCAGCACGGGCTGCAGACAGGGCTGCGTTAACGGCCAGCCTTCTCTGACACCAAGGTCCCTGGGCCACACTCCGTCCGTGACCACGTCAGACCTCTCCACACACTCCACCACCTCGCTTATCACCAACGAGGAGCAGTTTGAAGACTACGGGGAGGGGGACGACGTAGACTGTACCCCCAGCAGTCCCTGCCCCGATGACGAGACCAGGACCAACGTCTACTCGGACCTGGGATCTTCAGTGTCTTCCAGGTGGCCCCGGGGGCTGGAATGGCATTTGGGGTACAAGGAGAAGTGGCAGGACCAACCCAACCTCGTCCCAGGGGGGTTCAGAGGGTAGAGTCCTAAGCTCCATGGGTTCTCCTGGGGTTTGGGGGTGCTGCCTCTGCACTCTGGTTGGGGGTCCCTCCTTCTATCTCGAAGAAGAAACAGAGTGAACCCACCTAGGAGGCTGCAGACTCGGGGGTCTTCGTTGTCTTGCTTCCTAGTAGAACCTTGGTGTTGAAGGGTCCTTCTAGGTGACCGGTACACCTTCTGGGTGACCCACACACCTAGTCGTTGCTTTCTTTGACATTAGCTCTCAGTTGCCATATCTGTCAAATGGGTACCGTTCGTTGGCTTCTTCTCCGAGAGTATTGAGGGAGGGAAGATCTGTTGCTGTATTTCTCCTTCCTCTGCCCCTAAACGCACACACACAAGGGTCACCACCGGTATTGCGGAATCCAGCAAAGTAAGCTCAGCAGGATGGAGTAGGGCAGCAGACTGGAGAGCGGGAGGTGATTTCTTTCTCTCTCTGAATCAGTGCGGGGCAGACTCCTAGGAAAATGCGGCACACCTACAACAGTGAATTACTGGACGTTTACTGCTCTCAGTGTTGCAAGAAAATCAACCTGCTGAATGACTTGGAAGCCCGACTGAAAAACCTGAAGGCCAACAGGTGAGGCCCCAGGACCCAGCAGAGGGATGGGAGGCTGGGGCTAAGCGGGGCAGGGCGAGGGGACCGAGTTGGGGAAGCCGCAGGCCAGGTGGCCCCACTCTGTCTTGGCAACGAGAGCACTGTCAGAGTGGGATTGATTCTGGGGAGCGCGTGTTTCTGCAACAAGAAAGTCAAGGTGCTTCTAGCCGGGACCAAGCTGATTAGTGAACTCCCTGCAGGGGGTGGGACAGAGCCCCCTGCTGCGCTTCGGTGTCTTGCAGCCAAGGCAGAGTAAGGAGTGGACTGGAGCCCCCTCTGTTCAATGACTGCCCTCTCTCTCTCTCTCTCTCTCTCTCTAGCCCTAACCGGAAGATCTCTAGCACAGCCTTCGGAAGGTAAGCCCCCCCTTGGGAGGCGGAGTTGAACGCTGTCTCCCATAACTGTGCTCCTACTGCCAGGGCGGCCAGCTCAGTGCCAACAGCTCAGACCCAGCCAGTGTCGGCCTGTGGCTGAACGCACAGAGTGGGTGAAGAGCCCCAGAAGTGCAGGCAGAGCCAGCAGAAGAGGTCTACTTCTAAAAGAGAAGGGCCATACTCCTCCCGGCCCCGCACCTTGCCCTTCCTGGCGGTGGCGCAGTTGGCCTCACCCCAACCCCCAGCTGTTGCAGCTTCAGGCGGGCCCAGCGGGGATGCCCCAAGAGACCCAGCCCATCTCACGGCCCTTGGTGGCCCTCCCTGCACTGTGGGGCCAGCAGCTGGACCAGCAGCTCCTGGGTTTCCCACTCACAGAGACTGGGGAGGAAGGAGGGTGCCCCGTTGGAGCTGGTCCCTTTGCTCCAGGTTATATCCTGCACAGCTGACTTCCTGGGACTTTCAGAATCCCACCCTGGATCTCAGGATCCAGGTTCTCCTGCAGACTGGCCCAGGGCTCTGGGAGCTGCCGGCAAGCGCCCAGTCTCTGGCTCGGGAGCAGGGCTGGGGCAGGAGAGCCCATTGGCAGGGACGCTGGCTGCTGCCTGGCAGGGAGTGGGAAGTGGGAGCCTCTGGAGAATGGTAGCTGGGTTTTGCCTCCGGCAAGAGTTCCCCAAGCAAGTGCTTGCTGTTTGCAGACCTGCCGGGCCCACTGCCCCACCCCGTCTGGGCGGGCCTCCTTCCCTCTGAGGTCTCCCCAGGTCCCCAGAGGTGCAGCAGGAGCAGAGCGGGTTTGGTGGGCGGGGGCTGAGTCTCGGCGGGGAGGCCTCAGGAGGACCCTTTGCCAACCCCTAAAGAGCCAGTCTACCTCCGGCGCGGTTATGCAGCTGGGGGGAGGTCGGGGCTCATGTGCCCACTCTGGTCCCTGGGTAGTTGCTGGCTGGAAGGCCAGCCTGAAGAGGGAGGTGAGGCAGCAGGGCAGAGCCATGGGGGACTGGCCGTATCTGCCAGGGCCTCTGGAGGGGTGGAGCGCGCACCTGCTGACCTCTGAGCTGGGTGATGTCTTGAGTTCAGAGGTCAGGCAATCCTCCCCTGACTGGATGCAGACCGCCTCCGGGGATGGGTTCCTGGCCCCCTCCCCAGTGTAGTGGGTGGGGTGGCTCCTCTCAGCCCATAGGCTGCCCAGAACCCTGGTTGCCAGGGGGCTGGCCTCTGCAGCCACCCGCTTCCCCACCCCCGTGCAGGCAGCTCATGCATAGCAGTAACTTCAGTAGCAGTGACGGCAGCACCGAGGACCTGTTCCGGGATAGCATTGACTCCTGTGACAACGACATCACGGAGAAGGTGGGGCCTGGGAGGCTGGAGGACGGGCTTCATGTGTGCATGCCCCCTGGGGGTTTTGGGGAGCGCGCCAGCAGCTATCTGGGGGCCTGGGAGGCGGAGACCTTGTCCTTGCTGCTGATGAGGTGGGGGTAGGCGGCCCCGATGACGTGGGCACACACACCCCGCCCTCACCACCCTTCATACACAGTCACTTGGGGGGCCTGGCCGTCCATCCCATGGTTTCTGCTTCTCCGTCCTGTAGACTCAGAGGTTTCCTCCACCCCCAGCTCTGCCTCCCTCTTGCAGGTGAGCTTCCTGGAAAAAAAGGTGACCGAACTGGAGAATGACAGCCTGACCAATGGGGACCTGAAAAGCAAGCTGAAGCAGGAGAACACACAGCTGGTGCACAGGTTGGGGCTGGGGGCTGGCTTGGGGGGCCCCAGCTGTGGCTTGGGAACAGCTGGCGATCTCTGTTGGGAGGGCCCCTGAGAAAAGCTGGGGGAGGTCACCCGCACGTCTTGTCCCTCCCCTCTAGAGGCTCTGATACATCAGCCCCTTGCTGCGTGGCCCTGCCCCTGCATGACACCCAGAACTGGTCTCTGGAGACTCAGAAATGGGTTGGAACTTGACCTTGACCCACAGGTCTGCAGCCCTAAGGGGGGTGGGTCTAAGGCAGGAGGTGGGATCCACTCTCCTGTTTCTCTCACCAACAAGGGTGAGAGTCTGACACCCCCGCCCCCCGCCGCCTTCTGGGGACAAGGTCTGCAGAGGGAGAGGCTGGTGGAAGGGTCTAGGCGGAGGCCTGCTGAACGTGACTGTGGCAACGTAGCGCACGTTGAGTATCGTGGTCCTCACGGGACGGCGTGACGCTTGCTAAACTGGTCCCCAGCCGGGGTCTGGTCCTCAGCCACGTAGGGCCCAAACACGGGTTCTCTTGGACACCCCCAGAAGGTCAACCTCCTGGAGGGACTATTACCGGTGAAGTGTGCCCACACTGCTCTGCCAGCTAGGCTGTCAGTGGGACCTGGCTCTTTCCTGGGTCTGGCATGCTCAGGGCCATTATCTAAGGACTTGCCTGTTTTTGGAATCAAGGTGGCCAGCAGCTGAATTGCTGGTCAGAGGGTAGTGGCCAGGGGGGAGGAGAGCAGAAAGCAAAGCAGAGGCCCGAGGGCTGCTTCATGCGGCCACGGTGAGGCCTGCCATCCTTCCCCGTGCCTGGCCTGGGAATGCCACCTTCTCGGGGCAGCCTTGCTCCCCTCTGGACCAACCTCCAGGTCTTGCCCTGGGTGGTGAGCTTGGCTGGTCCACCTCCCTTTACATACTATGGTGTCCCGAAGTCACGTCAGTGGAGCTGCTGACCCCCAGGCCTGGCAAACAGGCTGCCACTTCCCCCAGCGGGGCTGTTACTGAGCCAGGGTCTTGGGGCCAGGGGCTCCCGTAGTCACAGCCAAGGTTGGGGTGGGCAGACAACAGCCACGAGAGCCGGCCCTGGACTGGAAAGCATACCCCTCTCCGCAGGGTGCATGAGCTGGAGGAGATGGTGAAAGATCAGGAGACCGTGGCCGAGCAGGCCCTGGAGGGGGAGGTGCGGCGGCACCGTGAGGCCTACAGCAAGCTGGAGAGAGAGAAAAGCACGGAGATCGAGCTGCTCAACGCCAGGTGGGCCCCTGCCAGGGACGGCCGGGCGGCAGGACAGGGCCTCTGCACAGAGCCGTCTGCCCTGGGACACACCCTCCACTCCTTGTCCAGACCTGCGGCACTATTCCCACTGTACAGATTGGAACACGGAGCCTGAAGGAAAGCCCCCTGTTCGGACAGTTCTCCACTTGGTACCCGAGCACTGGGCTTGTTTGCCGGGAAGGACGTAACAGAACCTTGCTAGCATTGTTCATACTAGGTACAACTGGCAACAACGCACATGTCTGTCCACAAGGGAACAGGTGGAAAAACTGGTCCTGCCCCTGTTCCTGGGCTGGGTCTACTGTCCGAGCTCAGAGCTCCCCCTGCTGTCAGATGCTCCCTGACCCTGAACACCTGGGTGCACTGACCCTGGGCCCCAGGGGCCAAGGTAAATGGAAAAGCGGGGCCCGGTTTCCTTCAGGCTTCCGGACCGCAGGGACAGCTGTGGGAAGCTGAGGCCAGCAGAGAGAGGAGCACTGACCTGGGAATCTGGGTTTGTTACCCTTTAGCTCCATGACTTTGGACCTACTGTGTCCCTTCCTGGGCCTCCGTTTCCCCATCTGTCGTCCCTCCCTTCCTGCCCCCCAGAGTGACCGTGAAGGCAGGTAAAGGCCGCGATGATGTCCCAGGCCTGCCCTCACTAATGACCCAGGCCAGCGAGGCCCCCTGGAGGCCAGCTGGGTCCCTGGCAGAGAGGACCGCTGCCCAGTGGAGACCAGGAGGCCATTGCTCCAGGAAGAAAGTAACAAGTGGGAAGGAGAGGGAATGTTCTGTAGGAATCAGTGGCAGAAATGGCCCTGTGCTGTTCTTGTGCAACTGACAGCCCAGCTCCCCTGCCCTCTTCTCAGGTCATTTATGATGACCTGGGCACCTGCGCTTTATCTGCTCGTGGAATCCTGTTAGCATGGCCCCCTGTGAACACTAACACAGAGGATTGGGACCGTCAGAACCAGAGCCTACAGATGTGTCCGAGGCGGCTGCCGGGCAAGCCGAGCGAAGAGCCTGGAGGAGATGCCGAGGGGAGAAAGACAATCAAATATTGCCATTGCTTTCTGAATATGAGTTCTAACAGGAGGGCCTGGCCACAGCCAGCCACAGCCAGCCACAGGAGGACTTCCTCTCTGTTTAGCAGAAAAACATCCCCCGTGTTGTTTCAGACTCGAAGGATGTGTGCAAAAAGAATCCTATGTTCTTGCTCACAGATGAGTGTTTAATTTTATCAAAAACATAAGGATGATCGTTCAGCATCTTTACCATTTCGCCTGGGATGACAGGAAGCTCAAAGCTGTACTATCATCTGGAATAACTATTCATATTCTCTCACTCGCTCTCTGTTGCTTTCTCCCTTCCCTCCTCCAGGCAGCAGGGAATCGCTGCAAGTTGTCCGTCTATTGTAAGATCACCTCTGTTGCTGACATTTTTGTCTTTCTCCTTTCCCCAGGGTGCAGCAGCTAGAGGAGGAGAATGCCGAGCTCAGAACAACAGTGGCCCGGCTCAAGGCGCAGACGGAGAAGCTGGATGAGGTGAGCGGCAGGTCTGGGCGTCTCTCAGACTCGGATCTTGAGCTGAATCCACAGAGAGGCCATGTTGGCCACAAAGGCCTTTAGCTGCTAGTTTCTGGAATTCTAATAGAATTGCCCGCACAGCAGCAACAACAACAGGCACTAAAGTATGAATAGTAATTTGTCTTCCTATATTTCTGATTTTCCAAAATTTTTTTATTTTTTATTTTATTTTTTTTTTTAAAGATTTTATTTATTTATGTGACAGAGAGACAGCCAGCGAGAGAGGGAACACAGCAGGGGAGAGGGAGAGGAAGAAGCAGGCTCCCAGCCAAGGAGCCCGATGTGGGACTCGATCCTGGAACGCCAGGATCACGCCCTGAGCTGAAGGCAGTCGCTTTAACCACTGCGCTACCCAGGCGCCCCTCCAAAATTTTTTAGAGTGAATGTATTTTCTTATATAATGGGGGAAAACAATACTAAAAAAGAGAGAAGGAGGTTGGCTTCCGTTCGGCTGCACCTGATTCAGGTTTCATCCAGCACCACTGAAGGACCTCAGAGGCCTGCCATTTTTCAGCTGTGTTTCTTTCTAGAATCCTAAGGGACCTGGCTGTTTCTTTAAGCCGTGACTCAGGGGGCTTTGTCCAGGGGGCTGGCCGGATTGCCCTTTGGTCGAGGAGGCTAATGCAGACCCCCACCGAGTCCCCGGGGCGTAGCGAGCCTCTCTGGGAACTCTGTGCCCTGACCGGTCCCTCCCCCACCCCCAGGAGCGGCAGCGCATGTCCGACCGGCTGGAGGACACAAGCCTGCGGCTCAAGGATGAGACAGACCTGTACAAGCGTATGATAGATAAGCTGCGGCAGAACCGCCTGGAGTTCCAGAAGGAACGGGAGGCGACGCAGGAGGTGGGTCCCGGCCGGAGATGGGGGCACCAGGGCTCCCTCCCGCAGCCCCGCCGCCACCAGCCCGCCTCTCTCCCACGCAGCTCATCGAGGACTTGCGGAAGGAGCTAGAACACCTGCAGATGTACAAGCTGGACTGCGAGCGGCCCGGCAGGGGTCGCAGCTCGTCCTCTACCCTGGGCGAGTTCAGCGCCAGGGCCCGCGAGGTGGAGCTGGAGCACGAGGTCAAGCGGCTCAAGCAGGTGGGCCCAGGGAGCCTCCGTCCCCATGGGGTGGGTCTCCTCTGAGGACCAAGAGCTGTGGCGCCGCCTTCACCGACCGGCGGGGCTGCTCGGCCCCCACCTCGCTGCTCAGCAAGGCGGCTTCCTCTGGGCTGCGTCCGATGCGGACCCCAGGCCCTTTCCTTGGAGTCCATACAAAGACCCCGCTCTGCTCTCCTCGGTGATCGGGTGGAGAGCAAGACTCTACCCCATTGCAAATTGGTGTCTTGCTGTGTCGGGTTCTCCCTGAAGCAGACCCTGAGCCCAGGGTTCCATTTCAAATGGTTCCCGGGAGCCCCCCCCATGATCGGAGACCAGTTGGGGGAAGTGAGGTCAGGCGGGGCAGAGACCGAGCAAGGGAGTGCTGGGGAGTGAAGCCCCCATGCAGCCTGGCCTGGCCCCGGAGGCGGGAAACGGCTACATAAGTTAGAGCCCTGAGTCGGCTTCACCAGCATCCCACAGCAGTCCCCAAAGCCCAGCCCTTCCTCATGCATGACGGGGTGCCCAAAGTCCCAGGTGTGAGCAGTTAGTTAGACTCGAGGCAAGCACTAACACATGGTGCTGGCCCGTGGGGTCTGGGCAGGCCACCGGGGGGCCACCTGTACTCAGGAGTAAAAACGCCCCTGGAAAGAGTTTTCCTGCAGCAGGATTCCTGAACCTAGCTCCGGGAGGAGCCTGGATCCCGCCTGCCAGCCCAGAGACCCCAGAGCATCACTCTGCGTGGAGGGCTGGTGTTGGAAAAGGAGCCACCCGATGGGCCGTGTCCCCACATGGGGCCTCAGGAGCTCCTTTTGGGCTCACCCACCCCCGGGGAGGAAGGGTAGCCAGGAGCCCTGCACCTGTCTGGAAACTCAGTTCCCCTGAGCAGGCCTATAACTCCTTCTCAGGACCCCATGACCTCCCTAGACCCAGGCCTTCCCCCTAAGCCTGGCGGAGGCCACGTCATCTATGGCATCTTGAGTTGGCCGTGGCACACACGAGGGGAGGGTACTGGTGGGAGTCAGGAGACAGTGAATGCCGAGAAGTGGGTTCTGGTGGGTTCTGGTGGGTTCTGGACGCTTCTGGGAGCTGAGGTTGCCTTGTCCTGCTCCACAGGAGAACCACAAGCTGCGGGACCAGAATGATGACTTGAACGGTCAGATCCTGAGCCTCAGCCTTTATGAAACAAAGAACCTCTTTGCCACCCAGACCAAAGCCCAGTCTCTGGCTGCAGAAATAGACACAGCCTCGCGCGATGAGGTAACGTGCCCGGTCCTTCTTGCTTTGGAGCCTCGGCCCCTCGTCTGTGAGTCCTGTCCCGCTCCCATGTGCGGTGATGACAAGCCCCAGGCCGCCCCGAGCGGGAAGAGCAGACCAGAGCCGTGAGGGACTCTGGCTGTGGGTGGACTTCCATCCGTTCCGATTTCCTGCATGTGCCGGGGGAAGCCTGGCTTTGGGAACGGAGTGGAGCTTGAGTCTTCACTCTGCCAGAAACATGCCAGTTGATCACCGCGCTTCCATCAGTAGGTGGTGCAGGAGAGGCTAGAGCTCCTGTCCCTCAAGCCGAGAGGGGAAGGACCCCAGCCTTCCTTGAGCACCTGCTTGTAGCGTATCTTCTGACAGATGGAAGGCTTCCCGGACGCTTCCATGTTACAGATTGGGAAACTAGGACACAAGATCACCCAACTTGTGGGGAGCGAAGCACCCAGGTCTCCAGAACCAAAGTCCATTCTTTCTGCCCCATCAGGGTGTGGTTATAAAGACCAGGCCTCCAAGATGCCCTGGTAACATTTTAACATGAATCATAACAAGTCCCTGAACCCCTTTTCCTGTGCTTGGGACACAGAGCTAAGAGCTGGCCCCTAGTCTCAAAGGGCTCCAGCGTGGGGGCAGGGCCAGCATTTCATCCTAAAGGACATGTCAGGAATGGACCCGCACAGGGGGAGTGGCAGGGCCAGGGTCGGGGGCGGTGAGGGGGCCATTTCAGGTAAAGGAAACCTCTAGAAGCCTTAGGAGTCTTAGGGCCGGGGGAGTTTGGATGTCATCTTGATCATAAATGTCTTTGGCCAGTGTTCACAGCCTGTACCAAGTAATTGCTCCTGCATGGGTCCCTGCACAGACCAGTTGAATCCACATGCCTGGGGGCGAGGCCCAGGCGTGTGCACGGCCCGCACTCCTTAGGTGTGAGCTGTCGCTGCTTTGGCTTGTTTCTGGCAGCGGAGTGCTGAGGTTGGTCCTGGGGCCTGCCTTGCCCATTGTCTCCTGAGCCCCTCGGTCTTTGGGCACCGGCTCGCAGCTGGGAGTCTGGGCTCCCTCTGCACCGGAGCCTGGGCCCGGCCTCTGACCTGCCTCTCCCATTCCCTCCAGCTCATGGAAGCCCTGAAGGAGCAGGAGGAGATCAACTTCCGGCTGAGGCAGTACATGGACAAGATAATCCTTGCCATCCTGGACCACAACCCCTCCATCCTCGAGATCAAACACTGAGACAAGGGCTGGCTGCAGAGCGGCCTTGGGGACCCTCAGACCCCCGGACCCTGGGACCAAGGGGCAGACCCTGCTTAAGGATGCCACCCAAGCCGGGCCACACACACACACACACACACACACACACACACACACACACACATACACACACACTGTAAATGTATCTCTGGCCACCATGTCATGTGTACTGGTGTGTATGTGGGGGAAGCCGTGCATTCAGCAAGGGGTGCGCGTGGGGCTGTGGGGGTGGGTGACATCTGTCCCGTTCCTGTCCACGCTCTGGGTGGCCCTCGTGCAAGGGCGGGTGGTCCTGGAGGTGGGAGGGGCAAGGTTCCTGTAATAACAAGAACTGGAAGATTGTGTTTCAGAGACTGGATAAAAATGATTCTACCTCTGGGGAGAAGGATTAAAACACGCTCTAGGGAGATGGGCTCTTTCACCCCACCCCGTTCCCTCTGGGAGTGGGAGCCAATTTCTGATCTTGCCCAGGAGCTCAAATGCCTGGCAGCTGCATCCTCCCCAACCTCTCTGGCCACCTTGGAAGCCTAGGTGCTCAGGCTCTGAAAGGATGAAGGGGCCGTCCCGGAGCCCCTCCCCGGCTGGCAGCACTCCCCCCGCCCCACGATCCTCATGCACTGTGTGTCCAAAGGACTCGGGCTCACAGAGGAGCTGGCCTGGGGCAACCTTTATTCTAAGAGTTCTTGGTATTTTTAGCGTTCTCTGTACACTTCCCCATCCCCGCTTACCTACCTCTTTCTGTTTTAAGACCGTGAAAAATAAGCAGCATTTAACTTGGGTGTACAATGAAGGGATTCAAAGGAAGGAGACGGGGGGGTCAGGGGTGTCTAAAGTATGTGTTGGCATTGGGCCTCCAGAGACCTGCTTCTGAGAGAGGAGCGCACTCCCATCCCGGTTCGTTTCCTTCCCATCCCAGTTCGTTTCCTTCCCTCTGGCGGCATTTTACAAGAAGAGAAGAGAAGCACGGAGGGACTGTTTCCATGGCATCAGCTGGCAGGGACTGGGCAGCAAGGCCCGTTCTCCGCACAAGCCTGGGGAGTCTGAGTTGTGGGTTTGGCTGGGGGCGGGGGGCGAGGCCTCCGGTTCCGACTTTTAAAAACACTCTTGCATTCCGTTCTCGGCCCAGCGATGTGTGCTGGTGAGAGAGCTGGGACGTTGTCGGAAACCGTAGTCCCCATCCTCAGTGGCACGTGGCAGAAATGCATACTCCGGATTTTTATTTTATTTTTTTATTTTTTTTATTTTTTTAAAAGATTTTATTTATTTATTTGACAGAGATAGAGACAGCCAGCGAGAGAGGGAACACAAGCAGGGGGAGTGGGAGAGGAAGAAGCAGGCTCACAGCGGAGGAGCCTGATGTGGGGCTCGATCCCATAACGCCGGGATCACGCCCTGAGCCGAAGGCAGACGCTTAACCGCTGTGCCACCCAGGCGCCCCATACTCTGGATTTTTAATGTGATCTTTTGTTCTCAGCAGCTGGGAGTAGATAGGGTACTTTGAGTTTTCCAGTTTCTCTCAGTGGTACATGGCTTACAACTCATTTCTTTAATCCAAATATATGTAAACATGTATGGTCTTATTTTCCCCCTGCAGTTTCTCTTGCCTTGAGCAATTCTGGTGTAAAAAGGAAAGTTTGGGCATGTTGGGGAGGGGCCTGGAGGGGTGTTTGCAGAGAAGAGAGGACAGTAGGGGGTGAGGAGGGGCTTGGGGACTTGGGATGCATGTTCCCTGTTCACCAAGGCAGGGCTGTAGCCGGGACCAGTCTTCACTCCAGGCCAGTTAACTTCTGCTGCTGTTGGATCGCGTGATTTCTCTTTCAGCCTCAGCCTATGTGTGGGATTTGTGTCGTGCTGCAGATAATGGGGCTGTGTTGTTCCAACCCAGGGCTTTGGGGTCACCCACCCCAGGAAGATGAGGGCCAAGGGGTCAGTCTTCTGAGAGTGTCTCAAGCCCCTAAGATGCTGGTGTCCTTGGGCTCCTCTGGGGTCTGAGAAGCAGCAGCAGTAGAAAGAAGGCAGGAGGATGGGTCTCTTGAAGATTTGCTAATAGGCGGGAATGGCCCCGAATTAAAGGAAGGGAAAGAAGACATATCATGACTTGGCCTTGGTCTGGATTTTATATTGGAAGGAGTCCTGCGGAGGCCAGCCAGATCAAGGTCCTGGTCCGAGGGGGACTCGCCCCAGGAGTGCGCATTTTATGTGTAAAACTTTCTGTGCTCTCTAGCTGCATTGATATGGAATTCCAGAGAAGGCCCCAGAGGCCTGGGTTACACAGTCACTGTGGGAAGGAATTAATGCTTTTGTTGAAAAGGGGTGGAAAAAGAGGTCAGCTTGCCATGTTTTGCTGCCCCCTTCCTGAAGGGGGCGCCACGGGAGCGGCCTCCCCCAGGAAGCCTGAGTCTGAGCCTGAGTCCCCCCTAGGGACCTGGTGCTGTCCCTGGGGACTCTGGGAGAGGGCTGACTTTAAAATGACACTAAACTCCATGCTACGCAGGGCTCAAGTGAAATCCAACCTTCTTTGGCCAAAGTCGTCTTCTAAAACCTAGGCTGTCATTCTAGTTGGCTTTTAAAGATCATGCGTTTTTAACTGCTCTTCCACACGTGAAAGCTAGCCTGCGGGAGGCCCCTGCTGCCAGGGTCCCAGCCCCATGGCCCCAGTGAAGGTTCCAGAGCGGTCCTAACTCGGGGCAGGTGGGGCTGACCCCGCGCCCTTCCTGGGCTTCCCCCTCCTTTGTCTGTTGCCTGATCTACCTGCCGCTGTCAGGTGGGTACACACGATGCCGAGCACAGTGTGCCTGTCGGAGACAAAACATAACTCCTAGTAGAAGTTACGTTCCATGCAGTACTCGCGACACATTCAAAATGGGGAGATTTTAAGAGTTCTGATACCTGGGCGGAATCCCCAGAGGTTCGGATTTTGTTTTTGCGGGGTGTGTCCCCACTACTGGAATGTTGGAAGAACTCCCGAGGTGATTATAGTAGAACTGAGTGCCCGGGGTGCGTTTTGTTTTGTGTTTGTTGCTGCTAAACCTGGCGACTCTACCCAGTGGGGATTCGTATTAACTCTTCCAAAGTCGAGAAGTGTTTTGGGGGCACGCGGAGGGGTTTCTACAACAGACCCACATTTTATGCAGCACTTGGCTATCCTTACATTCAACGGGGAGCCAAACAAAATTGCCGAATCAGTGAGTGAGCTTTATAAAGTTCTAGTAAAAAAAAAAAAAAAAAAAAAAAAAGGGGCATATATTTTAAACTTCGAATTGGCCCAGTTAGACAAATTATTTTAAGTTTGTAGATTCTGAAAATTGTCAGAGGGAAATTCCTTTATTTTGCCTTTTATTTCTCACTTACTACACACAGCTCAAGAACCGTCCCAAGGCACGTGGATCCGAAACAGTGGTTTTCCACTTGGGCTGTGCATTGGAATAACCTGGGGAGATTTTTGAAATTCTGCTGACTGGGCTGAACCGCCCGCCGCCCCACCCCAAGATTCCAGTTTAATTGGTGTGGGTGTGGCCCAGGCATCCAGATGTTTAAAGAGCTCCCCAGGCCATGCTGATGTGGAGCCCAAGGTGGAGACTAGAAGGTTCCCAGTCAGGGATGGAAGAAAGCAGGGGTGGAAATGGCTGTTGGTTGGTTAAGCCAGGTGCTACCTTTTAAGTGGAAGTGCTGGTGGCTTTGATGGATGGTGAGAAGTGAGCAGATCCCTCACCCCAGGATGGGAGGCCAGATGCCTTCAGGAACTGGTATATCCACCCGTTTCCCCCCCACCCCAGCCAGGGGGTTAGCAAACCTGAGTGGGCACGTATCCACCTGGTGCCCATGGCGTCGCCCACGGGCCCATTCTGGAGTGAGAGTAGGACGGAGTCAAGGGTTGGGGAAGGGCCATCCCCCTGAGGCAGCCCCAGAAATAGTCCTCTACTTGCACAGCTGAGCAGGGGGGGACTCGGGCTTTGTGGGTTTTGCCTCTGAGCTGTTTTCAGGCTGGTCGGAGGAGCATCACCCCAGCCCCTCCACTGTTAGTAGGCAAACCAGCATCCCGGCGCAGGTCCCGGAGGCTCCGGGCACTAGTCTGCTGGCAGGTCTGGGTCCGGTAGTCAGGAGGGCACCGTTTTGGTGCTTTTGTTCCCATGAGGGGCTTCATAACCAGCAGAAACCCGCAGGGGCCAGTGGGGCCTGGAGGCTTTAGGGAGAAATTAAGCCTACTTTTCGTGCTCTGTGGCTGTGTGTGTGTAATGCATTAGCAAATTCGAACCTAAAAGCAGGGGTGGTTTGGGGAGGGTCTCCATGCCAAGGAAATGACTGTTTGCCTGGCAGGTCCACAGTGACTCTCCGAAAGCGCTAAGGAGGGTTTTAGGTTGAGGACTCAGTGTTGGCATCCTCCCTGGCCGTTCCTCCTTTGGGACTAGGGCCGCCCCTGTAGGGCAATGCTTCAGGCTGGTGGAGACTGAGACATATCTGCTGAGGAGCGGTAAGCCAGAGGGGCCACGTACCCCCAGGTGACTTCAAGCCTGTTCCTTTCCTTGACCCACTGACCTTAGGGACCTTCTGGGCCTGCCCTAGCCTCGTGGCAGAACAGCTCTAAGGCCCTTCTGCCACACTCTGCTGCCTACCTGAGAAAATGAGCCACCTTCTGGAAAGATTTCTAAAAGCATAGACCCTGAAGTGGGATGCCGTACAGCACTCTGATCTTGTAGGCTCCTCTCTCCCTGTGGCTGTAGGGGAGGGCTGTCTGCCCTGAGCCCCCAGCAGGAGGGGGCTGAGAATGGCATGCCATGGCCGCCCTCACTGGATGTGAGTGCTGCGGCCGGGGGAGACTGCGCCTCCTGCTGGGCCCCTGGGGGTGGGGGGGAGACTGCACCTGTTGCTGGCCCCTGGGGGGGACGCTATGTCTCCCTCTGGGGCCCTGGGTGCGTGGGAGGGAGACTGTGCCTCCTGCCGGGCCCCTGGGGGGGTTTGCGTCTCCTGCATGGTGGGGGGCGCCCTCTGCTTTGCTGTGCTGCACAGGCTGTGTTTTGTCTGCATGGTTTGGGGTCGTTGTCCTTGTGCCTTTTTTCTTCCCTGTCACCACTGTACAGGAGTTTCCATGTCCCCACGGCCCCATTTCTACATCCTCTCGTTTCCCCTGGTCCTTCCAGAGCCCTGTAAATGTGTACATAGTGTCCCACTCGGTGTCTGCGTGCCTCCACCACCACGCCCAGTGTGCTCCCAGGCCAGGCCTCCCGCACGTTGATCCACTGGGAGAGGCTCTGCCTCCCCTCTGCTCGCTCAGCCTTGCAGATTTGGTAATTTTGTACAGAACTGTCTGCATTATGGTCTTAGGCTTGGGGGGCTCGGACCCACTTGGCCCCTCGTGCAGCCTGCAGCTAGTTTAGAAGCCTCGCACACCAGGAAAGGGGAACTTTGTGTAAAGCACCTTCTCCCACCAACCTCTTTCTGTATTGGTGTCAATATTTCTGGAAAGCAGGACTCGCCTTCCTCACCGTGGGCCCCGGCCCGGGCAGGGACACATGGGTCTGCAGCAGTGCCCTGGCCCCGGGGCAAGCTCCAGCAGTGGGCCGCCTTCAGGACTGCCGCTGCCTGGTGTCTCGAACAGCCTTGGACTCCAAGTGGGCAGAAAGAAGAGGCTTCGGGTGCTGCCCCAGCACATCATGAACAACTGCCGAGCTCTTCCTCTTCCACCCAAGGTGCTCAGGCCCGAGTGCCGTTAATTCCCCGACTGCGGCCTGGGCCGCCCCGCCGCGGGACCCTGCCGGCTCCCTTCATTCCAGCTCTTCCTGCTTGCCCGGCTGGGTCTCCTGGGGCCCAGATTGGCTAAGCCGCACCTGTGGCCTCATGCCCAAGGGTGGGTTAGATGGCTTTGACTCTGTGGGAGTCTCCTTGAGTCTCACCCCAGGGGCTTCGGGGCTGGGGTGAGACCACCACCTCCAGGCCCCAGGGAAGGGAGAGGGGGGAGGCCCAAGGCTGCGTCCCAGGGCCTCCAGCTCTCTGCCTCCTCCCTGCTTCTAGCCAAGAAGGAGCAGGCTGTCCAAGGTAGGCTCCTTCAGGAGCTCTCATGTACAGACCGAGGTGTAAATAAACAGTTTGCTTTTCTTGCCTGACTTGATGGTGAGTTTCTGTGGTTGGGGGAGGGAGGGTGGAAGAGGGGGAGACCGTCGTCTTCAGGAAGAGCAGGGGTCACCCTGCAGACCCTCGTTTTGGCCTGCGGTCCCTAGGAGAGGAGATGCCGATCCCCAAAGCCCCCGAAGCACCACCATCTCCACCCCAGGGCTACGATGTTCAAAATCTTCGCGTTCTTCGCCGTGACCATGTTCTCTTTCCCAGCAAGGGCCTCCGGGGGCGGGGGGGGCGCTCAGCTTGCTCTGGTCACTCTAATGCGGCTCCAGGGCCATCTTCCTCCACGTCTGCCACGGTGACTCCCCTGGGTCACGGGCCTAAGTCCTCCCCTCAAGCTTGGTTTCGGACCAACCTGACAGCATGAGTCCTGCTAAGCCTGGGAGCATCAAGGGGGCTCCAGGTTGAGTGGCCCAGCCCCCCAACTTTCTGCCCTCTCTTTGTCTGCCCCTTCCTCTGACTATGGGATTCCAGGGGTGGGGAAGGGATTCACAGGTTGCCCAGGTCCAGCACCTGGAGAGGAGCCTGCTGTCCCTGTTGGCCATCAGGACAGGCAGGACCAGATCCCTTCACATCTCCACACAGCCCCTTGTGTGCTGGGTCTGCCTGGGCGACAGGCAGCTCCCCACTCAGTGGGTTTACGTGGCCTCCTGGGCCCACGGGGAAATCCCTCCCCAACACTGGGAATTTGTTGTCCTGGATCTCTGTTCCCTCCATCTTCCTAATGTGCCTTTTTCCTTCCCAATTTAGTTGCCAGATTCTGTGAATAAAAATACAGGATGCCCGATTAAATTTGAATTTCAGATAATTTTTCAGTTTAAATATGTCCCACACAATACTTAAAAATTATTCATTCCATATCTGAAGTTCACATTTAACTGGGCATCTTGCATTTTATCTGGCGACCCTATTCTCAACCCTTTCCAGGACCCTTCTGCTGCCAGGCAGGTGTCTTCAATTCCCGAGTGCTTGCCTTGCACCCCAGTTTTGGAAATAGATTCCTTCTTAGTTTGCCTTTTTTTTCTTTTTTTTTTTTTTGAGACTGGTTCTGCCTTCCCCACCCAGCCATCTGGAAGCAACCATTGGCCTTTCCAGAAGCTGTTAGCCCCCTTGAGCGTCTGTCTGCACACGTCCATCTTGCCTCTGTGTATCTCTGTCCAAATTTCACCAGACAGAAGGACACCAGACATTGGGTTAGGCTCCACCCTAACCCAGGATGACCTCATCTTAAGATGCTTGTATCTGTAAACAGCCTATTTCCTAATAAAGCTACATTCACAGGTACCAGGGCTTAGGACTGCTGCATCTTTTAGGGGGACACAACTCCACTCCATTTGCTCTTCTGGAGAGAGGGGGAAGCAAGCACTGCTGTGTGTACTGGTCGTGCCCTCCGCCCGGGTCCCTGCTCAGCTGTCCTGGAGAACCATTCCTGACAGTCTTCAGACAACATCAGCCCTACGCCCCCTAGAGGTCACACAGTTCCTGCAAAGGGCTTGTCCGATCCCAAACTCACTAGGCCCTCACATTTAGAGTCTTTTAAAAAAAAATTTTTTTTAAGATTTTATTTATTCATTTGAGAGAGAGAGAGAGACAGCATGAGCAGGGGGCAGGGGCAGAGGGAGAAGCAGACTCCCCGGTGAGCAGGGAGCCTGACATGGGGCTTGATCCCAGGACCCCTGGATCATGATCTGAGCCGAAGGCAGATGCCCAACCATCTGAGTCACCCAGGCGCCCCCATTTAGAACCTTTTAGAGTGGTCTGGGCCCAGACCAAAGTCTCCTGAAGAGGTAAAAAATATCTGGGTCTGAAATCACTCAACCAACCAATTTAGGCACTAGGGGTTGGTATAGAAAAGACAGCAGAGGTGTACGTCCTCATGGGGGAAGGGCAGCCATAGCTGACTCCCAGGCGATGAGCTGCACCTGGGAAAGGTCTGGAGGCGCTGCAGGATCAGGGGCAAGGGAATTGAGGGCAGTTGGGGATCAGGGACGGCAACCCTGAGGAAGGGGTATTTTAGAGGAGCCCTGGAAGATTGCAGGATCCAGGAACCACATGTGGGGGAGGCGGGTAGAAAGCACAGCCCTTGCAGGGTACTCCGGCTGGAAGGTGGGACTGGTGAGGCACTGCAGAGCCTGGGGGGGGTCAAGGGTGGATCTTGTCAATCTGTGAACCAATGGTTTCATTACCACCTGACAGATACACGGTGTAGGCCCAGGGGCAGCACTTGGACACTGAGCAAAACAGATCTGCTCTCTTCACCCTCAGGGCACGGGGGCCTCCAGCATGTGAGAATGGGAGGTTCTCAATCCTGGCTGCATATTGGAATAACCTGGGGGAGTTGAAAACCCCACAGATAGAGGCCCCAGCCCAACAGTTTGGATTCAGGGGATAAGGCGTGGGCTGGACACCAGCGTTTTTCCAAAGCCCCACCAGGTGATTCTAGCATGTAGGCAGGTGTGAGGGTCACTGGTATGTAATCCCCTCTCCTCCCCAGAGATCATTTGAGGAGTCAGTTGAGGCCAGGAGGAGGAAGTGGAGGCCAGGTGAGGGAGACTGGGGGGAACATGGGGAGGGAATAGCAGGTGAAGAGACCTAGCGAGCAGAGCGCAGGGCCGCCTCGACTACAGAAGGATCTTAAGCCGGGGAGTGGGCTGCTCAGAGCCCAGTTTCAGAGGGTAGCGGCGGGACTAGGCAGCAGCCTGAGAGAGGAAGAGCGAGATGAAGGCAGCCGGGACTCAGGTAAGACCTGGGTTATTTGTTGTTATTTGCTGAGTGGGATGACGAGGTGGAATTGCCAGATGTCCGTGGTCGTTTGGGCAAGGGAGCCAGGATCCTCACAGCCTGGCCGGGAGGGTCTACTCCAGCCAACCTCTCTCCAGAAAATGACTAAGCTACGCGCAAAGGTGGGCAAAGCTAGTCCCGCAGCTCCTCACTTTCACGCCGCCGGCCCGGGGCCCTCCGGCGGCAGGTGCAAGGCCAGCCACTGCCGGCAGCCCGGAGACCTGCGGCCAGCAGGGGGCGCTCGCTGCAGGATGAGGCGGGCTCTCGTTGGGTCTGGCCAGCTCGCCAGCGGCGGCGGCCCTCTGTTTTTCCAGCCCTGGGGAAGCGGGATTTGGCATCATCTCTCCCCGTCGCTGTGCCTAATGCAGTGCGCGGCCCGCAGGAGGCAACAGCGACGTAGTGCCTGTCGGCTTCCGTGCGCTTGGGGCTTACCGTGTGCCACGCAGCGTGCCAAGTGATTGGTGCGCTCTGGGGCATGGAATCCTCCCCGCCACCGCGAGGGGGGGTGTGGTAGTGTGAGCCCCATTTTACAGATGAGGAAACTGAGCCACCACAGGTGACCTAACTCGCCACAACTCACCCAGGGTTCACACCCAGGCAGCTGGTAAGGGGAAAGAGTCCTCCCAGAGCGGGACTCCACTGACTAGCCCGAGGAGTGGGTTGCTCAGAGCAGGGAGGCGTCGCTTCAGGCTGGAAGGGCTTCGGGGAGAAAGGATAGGTGCGGAGCCCTAGAGCCGGCGCCAGCTCTTCGGAGCAGAGGGGCTGTGAAGGGCGCCGTGGGAGCAGGTGCACGGAGGTGGCAGCTTGTATATGGAAGGATGCTCGTCTCCCTGCGGCTCCACCGGGCTAGCCGGGCCCTACCTTACAGTGAGCTGACGGTCACTGATGCTGCAAGCCCCGTAGGGCACAGTTATGGCCTCGAGGGCCAGGAAGTCGGCTTCAAACCATTCCTTCCAGAAACTAACCAGATGGGTGGGCTGGGGCTGCAGGAAGTTCCCCTCACTCTCCTGCCATCCCTGGTGTGGCCCTCACTTTCTCTCCCAGCTCCTTGATAATGGGTTCTGACTTGGGCTCCATGACACTGGTGTGGTCTCTGGGTTAAAAAAAAAAAAAATACTAGAGCCCCTCAAAGGCCCAAACCCAGAGGGCAAAGGCGCTGAAGTCTGAGCACACTTTCTCCAGCCTGTGTGATGGCACTAAGCCCTGGAGAGCCTGTGAAATCCTCATCCCTGCATTCTAGCCCCACTGGCCTTTCTGCCCGGGCTCGGCTTTCCTAGCTTACCCAGCCCAGCGGGCTACCCCTGGACCGAGAGCTGGCATCTGCTGGCCCCTGGCACAGTCTGGGCCAGACCTCAGTACCCCGGCCTGCAAAGTTGTGGGTGGGAGTGTGTTTCGGCAGAGTGAGGGGAGAGGCATGTTGTGAATGTCCACTGCGGAGGCAGTCAGGGCTGGAAGGAGATGGGGAGAGCATCGAGTCCAACCTGTCCTAGCAGAGACCCCTCAAGATGAGTCTGATTTTTGAGGCTGGGGTGGAGGCAAAGGACATGCACCTCCTATCTCTCTGAGTCTCGGCAGGATCCAGCCCCAGGGCTGAGCGCCCATCAGTGTTTATACTCAGAGTCACAGTCAGTGAATGACGGGAGTGGTCAAGGCTCCAAAGACAGCCACCGTGGATTTACTTCCTCCCTGAGCGCAGGCCTCTCCCTATAGAGGTGGAGTTGATTTCCCCTCCCCCCCAACTTTGGGCTGGCCCTATGACTACTTTGATCAATCCGTGTAAAAACGCATCATTTGTGGCAGAAGTGGTATCCTGGGGCTTCTCAGCGCTAGCCCTACGAGGCTGCAAGGAAACTTCGGTCTCCTTCCTCTCCGATGCCCCCTCTTGGGTGCCCCCCGCCCCCTGTGCTGCCGTGCTATGAGGAAGCCCAAGCAGCCACATGGTGGACAGAGGTCCAACCCAGCAGCTCCAGCTGAGTGCTTGTCATGGGAGGGAGGCCACCGCGGGCCTTCCAGCCATCCCAGCACCGATCTAATCACAGAGACACACGACTGCCCGGCCAGCCCCCAGAACCCGAAAAGGGTCTTATTTTCAGCCTCCTGTGTTGAGGTAGGTGAGTACACAGCGGGTCTTCGGGAAGTTGTGCTCTCTCAGGCCCCTTCTCACAGGATCCATCTTCCCCGAAAGGCATCCACTCAAGCATCTTGGGGAATGACTCGGTCCGCCAGTCCTCTGATCTCCCCCAGGCAGATCTCTAATGTGCAGGAGCCCCACAGAGGAGCCGGGGTGTCCCTGACAGCAGGCTCACCTTCAGGGAAAGAACGGGTCCCAGGGGCCGGAGCTGCCTGGCCGGTGGTACTCACTACGGCTCCTTTCTCGTTTTAGGGCTTCTGAGGGGGCCTGCTTTTTTGTTCTCAGCCCATGACCCACCTGTGAGCCCTCCTGGCTCCTTTAAAGTCCACAGGCCCCTTGAAACCTCCTGTTGAGCGAATGTTCCACTAACACATGGAGGAGTCAGGGAAAGGGAATTGAACTAACCCCCGAGAAGGTGAAGAAAGAAAGAGGAAAAGATCCAACCCCACTAACCCTAAGTATGAAAAGCAGCCTTAATTGAAATGTCTACACGTGTGGCCTTATACTCTCTAAAAAGGTTTCAAGTCGTGTTGACTTTTTCTATTAACGGCAGCCTTAAATTTAGAGCTTTCGTGCTGGCAAAGGGAGCAGGAAACCTGACCCAGGGGAAGTGTCAGGTTGCTGTGAAGGAGAGATGAAGTGACATCTCACCCCCTGCTGACTTTAGCACTGAATAACGAAGAGGGTGTTCGAATTTTAATTAACGCAGGCCTCTGAACTCTTCCATTTTGTAACTAAGGAAACAGGTTAACTACCCACTGAGGGGACCCTGGGCATGGTCCCTCCCACATTCATCCAGCATCTTACAAGTTGTAACTCCTCCATGAAAATAACCGCCAGCCCACACACCGAGAACCCACAGCCCTACTTGTATGTAACCTGTTGGATCAATGAACTGTCTCTGCTAGGTAACAAGCCCCCGTCAGAACGTGGTGGCTTGCAACAGGAGCCGGTCATCATTTTCACCATTCTGTGGCTCGGGTGGCAGTTTCTCTGCTGGGTGTGCACGGAGCTGCATTCAGCTGAAGGGTCAGCTGGGCTGAAGGTCCAAGATGGCCACACTGATATTGTAGCAGGGGGTGCTGGCTTTCAGCGGGGAGACCTGTCATGGCCTCTCCTACTCCATCAGCTAGACTGCCTTCCTTCCACGGTGGGCTCTACGATATCCCAGGAGGAAGCTGCGAGGTCTCTTGAGACCCAGGCTTGGGTATTTACTCAACATCACTTTTGCCATGTTCTACTACAAGTCAAGGCAAGCCAGATGGCCTGCCCATGTCCAAAGGGGGTGGGACATAGACTCTGCCTCTGGAAAGGGAAAGCAGCAAAGAATGGGAGACTTCATTTAATCTATCATGCCCGTCTATTTAAAATTACAACCCTCCCTCCCACCTCCAGAACATTCTATCCCTCTTCCCTGCTGATTTTTCTCCCTAGTACTTATTCCCATCTGATATAGTATATGGTTTGCTTATTTAAGAATAGAAGCTCCATGAGGGCAGAGGGCTGTGCTGCTTAGTTCCTGCAATAGCTCCAGCACCAAGAACAGGGTCTAGCACATAGTAGGTGCTCAGTGAGGATTTGTTAAAGGAATGAATGACGGGATGCCCTTACTGTTGTGCTATATGGAGGTGGGGATGACCTGATCTTTGCCGCTAAGGAGCTCTGTGTTTCTGGAACCAGCTCTCAACCTTTTGGTTAAGTTTCACAGCATCTCTGCCAATGCAAGAGCTCAGTCTTAAAAGTGGTACATAAGTTTAGAAAACAGAAGTTAGACCATGTCCTTATGGATGCTCGCTCCTGGAAGGAGACAAAACCAGGCTACTATGCCTGCCGGCTAAGAAGTGGATCTGGACAGACCCACGGTGGCCCCACCAAGGAGCAACCCCAGGCCAGCCCAGGGTTGGCTGTGACTCAGAGTAGGGGGTGAGATAGGGGGTTAGGTTTTTTTGTTTTTAAGGTGCTTTTATAAACCAGACTTTACTTTTTAGAGCAGTTTTAGATCCACGGCAAAAGTGAGTGAGGGTTCCTGTATTACCCCCTCCCCCATGCACAGGTTCCCTCACGATCAACATCTCGCACCAGAGTTGATAAAGTGATCCACTTCTAAGGACATGGGAAACGCTCACCCTACAGCGGTAAGTGAGAAAAACCAGGACACCATGAAATCTACAAATGTGAAAATAGGAGTCTGACTCTTCTGGGTTCTATATACTTGATTGCATCCAATTCACCAATTAAAAAGCTATTTTATGGGGCTCCTGGGTGGCACAGCCATTAAGCGTCTGCCTTCGGCTCAGGGCGTGATCCCGGCGTTATAGGATCGAGCCCCACATCAGGCTCCTCTGCTGTGAGCCTGCTTCTTCCTCTCCCACTCCCCCTGCTTGTGTTCCCTCTCTCGCTGGCTGTCTCAATCTCTGTCGAATAAATAAATAAAATCTTTTTTAAAAAAAAGCTATTTTATGTGCCATTAAAAAGGAAAAAAATACTACCAATTAATTATAAGACTCTATCAACTAATCAGTTGTCATACTAATTTCTAATTTGTTAAAATGTGCGAAAAAAACCTGCATCTGAGAATAAGTAAATTACGGTGTGTACTATACACACAAGCATGTGGGCCCTGTGCTTCTCTCTGGTGGTGACTACAGATCCTTTATACTCTTCACTTGATGCTTTTAAACACTTTACTGCTTCTTCAACAAATGGTGTTGGGAACGCTGGATGCTTCCTTATGCCACATTAACTCAAAATGGATTAAAGACCTAAACACATGACCTGAATTGATCTAGCTCTTGGGGAAAAAAAAACAGGGGAAAAGCTTCATGACATCAGAGCTGGCAATGACTTCTCAGATATGATACCAAAGCACAGGCAATGAAAACAAAAACGGACCAACGGGAATGACTATACCAAACTTAAAACTTCTGCACCATAAAGGAAACAATCAACAGAGTGACAAATCAACCTACAGAATGGGAGAAAATATTAGTCAACCATGTATCTGATAAGAGGTTAATATCTAGGATATACAAAGAACTCCTACAACCCATCAATTAAAAGATAAAAATAACCAGAATACAAAGAACTCCTACAACCCATCAATTAAAAAATAAAAATAACCAGAATAAAAAAATTGGCAAAGGACTTGAATAGACATTTCTTCAAAGAAGATACACAAACATGCCACCAGCATATGAAAATATGCTCAACATCACAATCAGGAAAATGCAAACCTGACCACAATGAGACACTACGTACGACATACCCATCAGGATGACCAGTATTTAAAAAAATAATACTGGGGGCGCCTGGGTGGCACAGCGGTTAAGCGTCTGCCTTCGGCTCAGGGCGTGATCCCGGCGTTATGGGATCGAGCCCCACATCAGGCTCCTCCGCTATGAGCCTGCTTCTTCCTCTCCCACTCCCCCTGTTTGTGTTCCCTCTCTCGCTGGCTGTCTCTATCTCTGTCCAATAAATAAATAAAATCTTTAAAAAAAAAAAAGATTTAAAAAAAATAGTACTGGCACAGATGTGAAGAAATTTGAACCCTTGTGCATTACTGGTGGGAATGTAACACCGTGAAGCCACTATGGAAAACAGTATGGAGTTTCCTTGGAAAAATTAAAAATAGAATTACCATAGGATCCAGCAAGCTCACTTCTAGTTTATATATCCAAAAGAATTGAAGACCTATTTGCAAACCCGTGTCCACTGAAGCACAATTCACAAAAGCAAAGAGGTCAAAGTAAACTACATGTTCGTTGAGGGATGAACGGATTAAAAAAAATACAACGAAATATCGAGCTTTAAAAAAAAAAAAAAAAGGAAATCATGTCATGTGACAACATGGGTAAAACTTGAACCCATTATGCTAAGTGAAATAAGCCAGGAACGAAAAGACAAATACTGCAGGACTGCACCTGGGAGAGCTACCCTGAGCAGCTTCTCTCTGAAACACAGTACCTAGAATGGTGGTTGCCAGGGGCTGGGCCGAGGCTGGGGGAAGGGGAGTCACTGTTCAGTGAGTGGGTAGGGTTTCCATAAAACTTCCATTTGTTGCACAACGACGTCCAAAGAGTAGACACTACATTTTTAAATGGTCAAGATGGTAAATTGTATGTTTTTTAGCACACACAAAAACAGCTTTCCTAGGTTTCCCCAAATCGCCACAATCTATACTTTTTAAAAAGTTCTATAAATAAGCAAGAATGACTTTGGCAATGGCGGTGGTGGGGTGAGCAATGGGAATGACTACACCAAACTTAAAACTTGACGTTAGCCTGATTTGTGCCCCCCCCCCCGGGGGGGCTGGCTTGCGGGAGGGCTGGAGGCTGGCAGTTGGCCCAGTCCTGCCCTGGGAAAAGGGCTCTTCTCCCACCCACCTCTCCCGAACAGGCCAAACGAGGACAGAGGGGCCTAATTCCCTTTTTTTCTTTTAATTTAAACAAAACGCAAGATCTACAAAAAAGTATATAGTATCATAATAAGCACCCATATACCCACCATTTCAGCTTCTTGGCTTTTCATAGAACAGAAACCAAACATCACCAACAAAGTTCCTTTTGTCCCCTATCCCCAGCCAGTCTCCTTTATATTTTACTCTTACCTACTTTGTACGCCTTTCCCTTTAATAAATGGTTAGTATTGTCCTATATCCTGCTTTTTAAAATCACATGTGCTTCTGCGCACTACCCACGCTGACCATCATTCCTTTGAATCTAGGTCATTCCTTTTAATAAGTGACCCACTGTTCCACGGCACAGCTTCCTCCGTCCAGGTGGCCTCCCGTTGTTCACTCCCATGAGCACTGTCGCCACGAATATCCCTGGGGGCATCTCGTGGTGCGTCCCCGTCGGTTCCTCCGGGGCAAGGCCATCTCGTCTAAACAGATATTTACGCGGAGTCTCCCGTGCCAGGGTGGAAGGGCAAGGGCGGAGCGTGAACAGGCCGGGGAGGTTTTCCTCGCGCAGGCCGCCGCTCCTGCGGGGTCAGCGAGGGAAGGTCCTCTCCCCTCGCCCCGGGAGCCTGGCCCTCCTCCCTCCCGGCTCCCTGCACGTTTCTCCAAGGCCAGTCCCGTCCATGCCTGCACCGCCCTTCTTGCCCCCTCGGCTCCCGGTGGGCGCGGCCCGAACCCCCGCCGCTGCCCGCGTAACCTGCAGACCGCACGGAAAAGACCCGGCCAAGGTCACATGGCGGCGCGCAGACGCCCGGCCCTGGCTCGCTCGCGGCCGCGGTCTCCGCCTCCGCTCGCGTCGTGGCAGGCGCCGGTCGTGGTTTTTCTCCGTCTGGACTCCCGGCCCCGCCGTCGCAGCCGCCCCTAGCGAATCCACGGCGGGCCTCTGCCGGGTTCTCCCGGAGACCCGGGAGGAGGGCGGGGCCGGGCCGGCGTGCCGCGAGTTCGGGTCCAGCCTCAGGCAGAAAGCGGGCGCCGGGCCTCGGCCCTGGGCCCGCCCTGAACCCGCCAGGGCGTCGGGCAGAGCGGGGTCTCAGAAGGCGGGTCTGGAGGGGCGGGCGGGGGCGGGGCCGGAGGCGGGGCGCCGCCCTTCCCGCGCCTGCGCCGCCTACCCTCCACTGAGAGCTTCCACCGCTCGCTCGGCTGTCAGGCGCGGTGGCCAAGTGGTAAGGCGTCGGTCTCGTAAACCGAAGATCGCGGGTTCGAACCCCGTCCGTGCCTGGGGCTCGAGGTCGGGGCTCAGCTGTGGGGCTCTGTGGTCCTCGCCTGCTCCGTCCCTTAACTGCGAGGCATTTTTTACTTTTCAGCTTCCGTTCGGCCGTCCTCGGGCCTTCCCCTCCCCCAGGCTGCGCAGTCAGGAGCGCAGGCCGGCCCAGAGCGCCGCGGCTCACTGGAGCGCGCGGTCCCCTCCACGCCGACGCTTCGCTGTCAGGACCGGCGTTTCGTGCCCCCGCCCCGCGCAGCCCCCTTGCCCTGCAGCACGACGCCGGCCGAGACGCTTCTGGGATCCCTGTGATAGCGGTGGGGACACCGAGGCCCCAGGGGAAGGGCCCACGCTAGGCAGTGATGTCGCCAGCGGGGGAGGGGCGCTCTGGTGTCTCTGGGTTTGCGTGTCTTAAGGGTGGGAGAACTTTCCAGAAAGGACGTTGGAATTTCTGGAGCAGTGTTTTCTGGTTTCTGTGTGTTCCATGAAAGGTGAGTTATCCACCGGTGCTTACCTCCTGCTTTCTTGTTTAGGAAGCCAGCACATCGCTCAACAGGTGGGCGCTTAGTCCTTTCCCAGCCCTTGGGAACTGACCGTTTGAGTCTGGTGCCTGCCTTTGTGATCCTCTCAACCTGGCCCCTAGCCGGTTATGACATTCCCCTATTCATCTCAAGGATAAACAGTCCAATTTAATATTATGTGCTGTTGAGGACCTCTCATTCCCGAATCACTCTAGTCCGTCTGAACCCTTCTTTAATTGTGATCCTCAGCACTGAAAATACTACTCCAGAGATAGTTTCATGACTGGAACTTCGCCTCCCTCATTCTGCATCCCATACCTCTATGAATGTGACCCCAAATCACATTACCTTTTCAGAGGCCCCACAGCACAGTTGACCATGGGGAGGTTCAGGTGGGTTGAATGTCAGCAGAGCCTCTGAGGTAATGTCTAGAGTTATCAGAAGACAGGATGTAGGGCTCTGGGAGCAGGGATATAGTGATCTTTTCCCTAAGATGCCAATAAATGGAAGAAATGCTCTTGGCTTTTGAAAGGAATGCTGAGCTAGGGACTCAGTGTTATCATGGAATTATTAGTAAATGCAAATTGAGACAGATCCCGGATATTCAGAAATAGGAAGAGGAAAGGTCCCAAATTACTGGATATTGCCTTGAATCTTATCCCTTAAATTGGATTTGTGATGAGAAGAAACTCCAAGATTAGACATTGGGTTTTCTGTAGTCACTGGAGTGGAGAATTTCACCCTTGCAGGTGCGGGCAATGAACCAAGCCAAAATCAATAAAAGAGGGTCAAGGTTCAGAAGAAGTCAACATACAGATGTTGGAAGAAACATGGGCCCCTAAAGGTAAAGGGACAGAGGCAAGAGTCAAGTATGGATCCCAGGTTAAGGTGGGTGAGGGGAGATGGAAGTGAAGGAAGGGCAGATCCAAGTACCAGGGTGAGCATGGGAGCAGAGGTCTTGTGGTTACCTTGAAGGCCCACAGGTATCTACACCACCTCTGTGGGCTGCAGATAAGTCATTGGCTTAAAGCATGAGGGCCGAGGCAGAAAGAGATACCTATGTTGAGTTTATGGCGTGACCTCTATTAAATCACTGACATACCCTAGACTTCAACTTCCTTCGTTGCAAAATTGTAAATTTGAAAGAGATGTTTCCTAAATACCTCGTGGCCTGAAATACGGTTTCTGCCTGAGAGCCCGGACCTTGCAGAAGCAAGGGGACCTCAAGCTGTCCCACCCATCTTTCTCATGGCTGCCAAGGTGGTGGAAAATAGTAGTCCCTTTCCCAGTAGGGTTGGTCATCATGACCTCATGAGGAGATCTAGCTGACTCTGGCTCCCCCATCCAGAGAGTTACAGTCAGTCCCCCCTGATGGGCAGGACGAGAGCTGCAAAGGCCTCCGTTCCTGATACACTTTAGTCTGTCTGTCCCCTTCTTTAATGGTGACAAGCAGCACAGAAGAGACTAGTCCAGAGACAGTTTCATTGCCTTCCAGTTTCGCCTTGCTCAGACCTCCTCCTATATCCTCCCCCCAGGGTCTAGAACAGAACACAGGGCCTCTGGCTCTCTCCACTTTGAGAGGCATGTAGGCAGACGGCCATTTGTGGGCAGTTAAAACTTCCAGGATATTTTTAAAAATATACACTGCTTTAGGTCAGGCCTCTTCCTTCCTGTATGTGAATATTATTTAACTTAAAAGCAGAATTTGGCAAGTATGTCTATTTTGCCTTCTGCTGTCAGTTTGAATCCAATATTCTAACCTAGAGAGATAAATTTTTACATCTTTTGCTGTACAATAAAGCACAGATTCAAAAGCCACACACGTCAGGTCAATGTCTTAACGAATTATAAGAAGAATACCTCTCAGGTCAGAGAATGTTGCCAGGCACCCCAGAAACCTCTTTTTTGTGCCCTCCCTCAATCACAGCCCCCCACAGCCAGAAGTCACCATACTCCCTACTTGTATAGTACTCACTTCCTTGCATTTTTACCCATCACCTAGCTGTGCGTCTTTATACCCTATAGTTTAACTTTGTTCATCTTTAAAATTGATATATCTCTTAAGCTCTTTCTTCTTTTCAATCACTAGTATTATCTTCCTCCCCTTTCGTTTCCTTAAAATGTATCAGAGGAGGAAGCTGGCCTGTTTGACTTGAAGGGTTTCCCATAGTCTGGACTTTGCTAGCTGCAAACTTTTGGTGCCATTAAACACGCCCCTCCGTCCTTGGTGTGTCCTGCAAATTATCAGCCACATCCAGACACTGGATCAGAGTCAGGTTCCAGCTCTTTGGCAAGACTCAGGTATCACCTGTTCTGAGACACCTCGGATTCTCCCAGGTAATAAGTGACTCAGCTGCTTGTCTGGGACCTCTCTGCATACCTCACACCATGGCTGGGAGGCCCCTTAGGGCTGGTCCAGTGTCTCACTCCTATCTTGGTTTTTAGCACCTGGGACAGAGATGGAGCCCCGGCATAAGAGAGGTCCCTATTTGGAGAGTTGGGGAAGTCTTCCCTGAAGGGTGACAGTTGTGGCTGGGCTCTGGAGGATGAATAGGAGTTTGCCAGAGCACTGCAAGATCATGGGTATTTCTGTCCTTGTTCAATCATCTTTGACACTCACATACCATGATTTAGGCTGAAGCTAACCAGGCAGGGGTAGGTACTTTTCTTTCCCTTGTGGCCCCCCTAACCTTGCACATAAAATGAAATTGCAAATTAAGAAACAAAAGCGGAGTATTTATAAGCAAACACTTGTCCAGCCCCATTCTTGGAGACAGAGGTTACCGATGTGGGATCACAGACCGATGGGAATGCAAATGACATCCATTCCTGTTATTTTATAGCCACAGAAGCAGGTAGAGAGAGGGCAGTGATTTGCTCGAGGTCATCCAGAAAGCTTTACCTTTATACGACAGATGAGGCTCTTCGACAGAATGAGCACGAATCCGTTTGGAAACGTCATCTCCATTATTACCTGACCCGTACCCAGGAGATGGCCTGTCTCTTTGCCGGCCTGTGAGCCAAGCCGGTACTGTAACCTGTCTAATATTCACCCCCATCAATAGGAAAAGCACATAGGGACAAAATCAGAGGCTTGACCAGACCACTCAGGCTGTAGAGGCAGGAGAAGGACACCAACCCACACTGCCAATGGCTGGAATCCCCAGGAGACTGACTACTAGCTCTTCTGGACCAAGGGCTCTAACATTGTCCAGGCACTTAGCTTTGATAGCCTTTCAGAGAGCCCTGGGGGGGACGGCTGGGACTCCGGGCCAGTAGGGCTCCTTGTATAACCTGACTTCCCACCCTCTCCGCTTCACTCCTCGGGTCACGTTCAGAAGGTATAACCCAAGCAGAGTGTCCGACCACCTGCCTCTGCCCTACCCCATCATGTGGGAAAACCGAATCCAGCTTGAAGCACTGCCTTGGCATTGCTGCCATGTTATTATACCTGGAAAGAATTGACTCCTTTCTGGGGAATCTCCCCTTCTGCTGCTGCTCGTGGGCAAGCGTTGTGTCTTCTCAAGTGACCTAGATAGATAAAGGGGCTCTTTATATGTTGGCTGAATGAATGAAAGTCAACAACATTAAAAAAAGAAAAAAGAAAAAAGTTAAGGAATAGGCAAGCTGGGAGAAACCCCAGGAAAAAATCCCACTCCAGTTCTGTTAGTGATGACAGAGGCCCAGGGGCAGAGAATAACTGATCGAAGGTGGCACAGGCACAAGGAACTGAAACAGGCCCCAGATGTTGACAGGCCCAGTGATCCCCAGGGTGGCTTCTCCCCAGTAAGGATTTGATGCCCAGCCTGTCTTTCTCCTGACCTCTGGTGCTCTCCCCTCTGGCCAAGCCCTCTGGGCTGGAAAACAAAATGCATGGAGATTGCCGTCTGAACGAAATAGGCTGTGCCTTGTGTCGGAGCTCTTTCTGACTGATGGCAGGAAGCCGGAAAGAAGCCAGTGCTGTCGGGACTGTGGACGTCACATCTGATAGGCTGGATGGTCCAGAGGAGGAAGCTGAGCGGAAAGAACGCAGCACAGAGTGACCTTGGGTAAATCATTTCCTCTCTGCTAGCCCAGTTTCTGTATCAGTAAATTGGGGTTTTCCCCCCGGTCCTGCCACGTCACAGCACTTTATGTGCTGCTGGGGACCCGGCCGGGGTTCATGCGTTCGTGTTCTCAGCAGAGAATCAGCACTGTAACGTGAGGTGGGTAGTAAATACCTTGCCTGGTTTGGGCATTGGAGGCCTCGGTCAATGTTGGCCCTCCTGCCCCTGGGGGATGTCGTCACCCTTTGAGAGGAAACTGGGGAAATCAGTAAGTGTTGGGTGGAGTGGCTCTGTGTGGCTCAGCCCCAGGGGGCCCCTGGGGAGGGTTTGGGTCAGTCAAGCCCATCCAATAATAGCAAAGCCGGGTTCTCAGGGCAGTGTAGGCAGGACTGAAAGGCATTCGGCAAATATTTACTGAGTGTGCATAACGTGCCAGGCACTGGACACAGTAATGTATGAAAGAGACAGAAATTCCTACCCCGTGGAGCTTACATTCTGGAAGTTGGAGGCAAAGATCAGCAGGGAGACAGAACATATACTCAAATGAGCAAAATATGTGGCACATTAGAGGGAAAAGGGCTATGGGAAGGGGAAAAAGCTAGGTTGGGGAATAATGTGTGATGGGGAAGGGGGCTGCGGTTTAAAATAGGGCAGTAAGGAAGACCTTGGGAAGAATCTAGAATGGGAAGGAGGGAGAGAACAAGGTCAGTGTCTCCAGCTCTATAGATTTTGCCCGCAAGGCGGTTTGATCCCGCCCAGCCACGGAGATCGTGCTCAGGAGTCTGTCAGAGTCCGGGACCTTAAGATTGTCCACGTCACATCACGCCCTCCCCTCGCCATGCCCCTCAAGGGCTCTGAGGCTGGCTTGCTAAAGAGCCCGACTCCTAGGGGTCGTTTGCTTGGGGGGGGGAGGTGCAAAAAGGGTGGAAACACCAAACAGACCTGGAGAGGCTGACTACACTGGGAGAAGAGCAAAGGTGGTGTGAGTGGCCTCGGATGCTGGACTTTTCTGAGCTGTTTCCCCAGAGCAGCTGATGGAAAGTGCACCAGACCAAGGAGGAATTGGGCAGAGAGGGGCTGGTCTCAGGCCTGTACTTACTGTAGTGACCCTGACAAGTAATCTCACCTGCAAAATATGGGCAATAATAATACCCATCTGAGTGTCAGTGTGAGAACGTAGGGAGGAGCACAGGGTCTCGGCACCTAGAAATTTCTCACTGAGAGCTCTCTCATCTTGGCACATTCTCGAAGGCGGTATTTTTCAAATTGCAGGAGGTAACCATGAATGGATTGTGAAAGAAATTTTAACAGCTTGTGAGCAGAGTTTTTTTAAGTGGAACAGAAAAGGATAACAAAATTGTTTCAAGTGCATAAGAATTGTTTCATGCGACATTTTATATACATACGTAGGTATAGATATTTCCTACCACGGGGCATGACTGGAAGTTTGAAAAGCGCTGCCTTTAGACAGTGTTTCTGTAAAGATGGTTGGAAGGGATGTTTTTCTAACTTACTAACTTGCATGCCGCTGTCCCTGTTTGGGCCGTATCAGATACCACTTGTAAGAGTCTAGAGTGAATACTTGACTGTAAGCTGGCTCACTTTAACCATCTTCTGCCTCGTTGTGACAACAATATTCATGACATTGACATTGAAAAATACACATCACATTTTTTTTCAACCTGAAACCGTCTCACACACACGAGCGCCAGGTTTGGGGCCACCAGTGCGTTGCAGTGAAAGCCCTCAATCCAAATACAGCTTGGAGGAACTGCGAGATGCAGACCAGCCCCGGCCCACTGCCCAGCTTCCCCAGTCCTTGGGTTGACCCTCCCACCGTGGCCCCCTCAAGGACAGCCCCTGTCTGCTTGTGGACTGGCTCAGGATCTTTTTGGGGGATGTCACCCCCAGTGGAGGAGGCCAGGGCCCAGCATCTAACTTGGTCTTGTGAGCTTCGCCAACTCCCAGCTCCGCAGAATCTCCTTTCTAGTCCAGCTTTGATTCCATTGATGGGATTAGGTGCCCCCCATGGCCATGCGCTTTGATGTGGTCAGGGGGTAGCAGGGAGATTTCAAGCTCAGGGAGCAAATCTTAATCTTCTGCAGGCTTCTCTGGGATCAGCGCTGGGGTAAACCCATTACATCTGTGCCCTTTCATCCCCCCAGGGCACCGGCTCCTCCAGGCTCCTCCAGGCTCCGAGATCCAAGGGGTTTGTTAGATTTAGAGACAGCAATAAAAGGGGAAGAAAAAGCAAAGCATGAACCCCAGGCCCCCTCTAGCACGAGCAGCATCACCAGCAATGTCAGGGCATCTTCCTCTTTCTTCCCTTCTAATCCTAGGCTCCCACAAAATGGGGATTACAGATGCTTGGGGCCAGCGGCTCACCCTTCCCCAGCACTGGGCGCCTCTGCCTGGGCCTGGCCGCCATCTGCCCTCCATCCCTCCTGGCAGCACCTGCTCCCGCACATCTGTCCGTCCAGCCCATCTGTCCGTCCAGCCCTGGAATCTCCTGTGTTGGGGGAGCTGGCCAGTTGAGCAGATAAAGCACTCGATTTCCACTGCAGTGCGGTTTTAAGGCAGGTTTTGGGTTGGTGAGGCCAGGAAAGAGAAGACAGACACATGGCCAATATCTATATCAGGCCACAAACAGATATATCTCATGATTTTCTCTAAATTAAATCAGACTCCAAGGCTCCATCTGAAGAGAAGCAGGGGGGACTCAATCTCAGTGGTGATTTGGGCTTCTCCAGCACTCCCTCTGACTCCCTTCTCCATGTTCTCTGGAATCCTGGCCGTCTTGAGGATGGGCATCTTGGCAGAGGCCCATGGATGCCCCAGACGGCTCTCAATGAGACACGCAATTACTCCTCGACGTCCTGGTGTCTCCAGAGTGGGTCAGCAGGTCCCCACGAAGGGGATTCCACTGACTTCTGACCCCTCTCCAATCTTGGGAAAGCTCTCTCTGGGCCTCTCAGCTTTTCTCCACCACCCTTCCTCTCCACTGTCTCTGTCAAGAGCTCAGGTTTTCAGAAAGCACAGCCAGTAAAAACGGTGGTCTGCAGGCAACTGGGGCTGGAGCGGGCGGAGGGGGGCGAACGGGCAGAAAACACAAAATTAACATCTCCACAAAGCATGCTGCTGGTTACCGTGCTTGGCGCTTTCATTTATTATCTCGTTGGTTGGCCAACAAAGGCCGCAAGAAGCGCCTGGCCGGCTCCAGGTTCCAAACGCGGAGGTTGAGGCCGGCCGCAGGAGAGCTCCACCCGGGCGGGGACACGGCCTAGGAGCAGCGTGGCCGGCAGGGGGCTCTCCGCGCCGGCCTTCGCGGGAGGACGCGCCGGCAGCAGCTCGGACCGGTCAGAGGAGGAAAAGGGAAAATTACTGGAGCCCGGGGGCGGGAAGGGCTGCGTGCCTGGGAGGAAGGCACTCGAAACTGTCGAGTCGGGCCGTTCGCGTCCGGCCTCGACCCCCGGGGCGGCTCGGGCAGGCTGGGAGAGGGGCGCCCGGCCACCCCACCCCCCCCATGGCCCGGGTGTCTTCCAGCGGTGCCGTAGCCGGGAACGGGCGCCGCGGCCGGGGGCGGTGCCGCCGGGGGGCGGGCGGAGGGCGGGCC